>NC_056603.1:2157984-2190484 GCF_018340385.1 Cyprinus carpio | reverse complement strand
ATTAAACTTCAGTATACTAACATAACATAAGTGTGCAGACAATTAGAAAAAAAAAACATTAACATTTAAAGGAGAATGTTATGAAAACATAGCAGTTTAATATCATTTGAATCTACAGCAGTGGGGACATTAATTTGTGTTATTTTACTTGAAATCACCATTTCACTGGACTTAAACTGCTCACGCTTTCACAGCAGGTTAACTACACACATGCCTGACAGTTATAATCTAAATATGAGTTTCATTTACAACTATAAATACTTGGTGTTATGTGCCTTTCAAGCTGATATCCCAGCTGGTAGCTCATTTTGAGCGGATCACTGAATCAGTGAGCTGTTGACTCTTTCTGATTCACAAATGAATCGTTCAGAGTGACTTGTGAAGCGATTCAACAGGTTGATTGTACAGAATCGGCTCATTCAGACGCTCTTGTGTCTCAGAGCAGGTGGTGATTTCTTCAGATCAAAATAATGAAGAACAAATGCAGTGGAGGAGAAATGATTTTATGCACTGTTTGGAATGCAGTGAAGTAAAGTTTCCCAAAATAAAGAAGTACAGTAACCGTAAAAACACTCTTGTTCCTGTCCACCACTGCCAGCAACTGATTTGAATTCATTCAAACTCTACTGAAATGATACACATGGAAATGAGCAGATTGGAGGAGTTATTTCTGGTCAGTACTAAGTTTAGCACTGGCCCTTGAGTCGGAAACATCACATCACAGCCGCTGCTTCTGGTTCGGCTCACAGACCTCATCGCTGCCTCTGCTTTCATCCGTTTGAGACTCATTTCTCTCTTTCAGTTTCCAGAATCTGGGTATTCAGTGCGTGAAGAAGAAGGATGTGGGAGATGCAGTTTCCTGTCGCCTGCAAACACAGAACAACCCCTTTAATAGTAAGAAACACACACCACTGATGAAGAGCAGCTGTTGTGAAGGGATGGAGTGTGTGAGTAAGTGTGTGTGTGTGTGTGTGTGCAGTTCCTGAACCCAAGATCTGGGAGGAGGAGTACGATCTGAACGCGGTGCGCCTGTGCGTCCAGGTGTCCATCACGCTGCCCAGCGGAGAGCTGTACCCTCTGGAGCCCGTCGTCTCTCAGCCCATCTACGATAACCGTGAGTCCCGCGCCGGACACGCGTCTGACCGCTAGCACGCTGAGCCTGACCGCTCTGACCCTCTCTCGTCCTCAGGAGCCCCCAACACGGCCGAGCTCAAGATCTGCCGTGTCAACAGGAACTGCGGCAGCTGCCGCGGAGGAGACGAGATCTTCCTGCTGTGCGACAAAGTGCAGAAGGGTGCGCAGAATACACAGAAAACACAAGCCAGTCATTTAGCATCTCTGAGACACTGTTATAGCTTTATTAACTCTTTCCTGCCCAACACACAATTTTCTGGGTGTGCGTGTTTTCACTGTTAAACACTAGGGGGCGCTATTACACATCTCCTGAAGGAGTTTAGAATCACTCGATCAAAAACACAGACCAGGAAGATGCAGAAACGAGCGATCTCATACGTCAGCATTAGGGATGTGATGAGATCTCGTGGCGCGAGATCCGATGTGTCTCGCGAGAACGTGACGATATCCTCCCAAAACAATTTGCAGTGTTTACATTAGAGCTGCACAATTAATCATTTAAAGATCGCGATCTGGATTCAAACATCCACTCGATCTTATTCCTGAAAGACAACGATTCAGCTGTGTGTTTTGTGACTGTTTCACATCGCGAGCGTCAGTGGAGCGCGAGAAGCAGGTTTTGTCTCTGCCGATGTTAATGAATCATTCATAGTTTGAGTTTAAACACTCTTTCTCTACAGTAGCGATCAAATGAAAGTATCTTAACAGTTGTATGCCTTGTATAGCATTTACTCTTCCTCCAGTAGGTGGCGACAACTGCCCGTTTAAAAAAAGTATTTGTCATTGAATCATTCACTCAGGAGATTCCAGTAGATCTTTATGAACTGAGACACTGACTCTTTCATTGATTTTTTTAAATATTTTTTTTAATTCAAATTAATACTGATACTCTAGATGGCGCAGTCTGATAGGTCTAACTCAATCTGACCTAATGACATCATCATCACACTGCACAGCTGATTGGTTTTCTCCTGTATCAGTAGCCAATGAGCTTCACACTTCAGAACAGCTGACATCAACATCTAAGATAAGCGAATGCTCTTTTAATACATACTGCTGTGTATATTTGAATAATCTAACAAAAAGAATACAAAAATCAGCAAAAAATAAACCAACACAAACAAGTTTAAACTAAGTGTCATGTTAGCACATTGCATCGTATGCATCAGCGAAATATTAAGCATATTAGCAGCAGCATTTAGCATCTGTGTTTACAGCTGGAGCAAAGGCAGTTTAGAGCATGTAATCGCTCTGATGGAACATGGTAAATGAAATAAGCATTCTTGTGTATGCATTTCTACTAGGGTTCACCATATACATCGGTGTAATCTCAATGTTCACGATCGTTTTCAAAGGTCAGTGTTTTCATCGTGATGAGTGTGTGGTTGATCTCAGCTGCACGCAGCGTCAGAAGAACGTTTATCGCAGTCATATCAATGACAGTGTTGCAGAAAGAAGGGATTTTAGAGTTATCGCTTAAGATCACTATCTATGGTTGATGTAATCCTGAATGAAATGTATTGTAGTTAGTGCACAATCTGACTTTGCTGCAGCCTGGAATTGAACTGCTGGTTTCGTCTGGTCAGAGGAGAACTGGCCCCCGACTGAGCCTGGTTTCTCCCAAGGTTTTTTTTCTCCATTCTCTCACTGATGGAGTTTTGGTTCCTTGCCGCTGTCTCCTCTGGCTTGCTTAGTTGGGGACACTTCATTTACAGCGATATCGTTGACTTGATTGCAAATGATTGCACAGATACTATTTAAACTGAACTGAGCTGCATGATGACATCACTGAATTCAATGATGAACTGCTTTAACTGTCATTTTGCATTATTGACACTGTTTTCCTAATTAATGTCGTTCAGTTGCTTTGACAATCTGTTTTGTTTAAAGCGCTAAATAAATAAAGATGACTTGACTTGACTAGTGAAAATAAATTTACACTCTGCTACATACACTCCAAATTCACTAAACACATCAGTAACATGAACTGTAACCCTGATATTCTGCTTTTTTCAGTTCAAATTCAGTCTACCCAGGAGTTTTGTGCACTGTAACCCTGATAACTTTATCTACACCAGAGAGTAAATGGCATGCATCAGCTAACTTTGTCTGTCTCATTGCACAAACATGAATTAACAAGCTTTTACTCTGCCGCTGGGACTGATGAAGTGTAGAAAATAACGGCATGTATCAAATTACTAAATTATAACATTTGCTCAGGTGGATTCTGGGGTCTTATCTATCGGATTGCATCTTTTTTTCTTCAGAAACGTGAGAGAATCATGATCTCCAATTTATATATATAAATGATTCTCAATTTATCCGGAATCGTGCAGTTCTAGTTTATATGTTGTTTATTGCTGCATATAATTAATTAAAATAGAAGTTTAGTTTCATAAAGTATAAGTTTGTTGCATTTTGTGTTTTTCAGTTGAATAAGAGACTATTTTCCCCTTTATATTTCATCGAGGATTTCTTTTAAAAAAGTCTAAAAATCTTGTCTCATCTCGTTCTCGTGGGATAAGTGTCTCGTCACACCCCTAGTAAGCATATGCGTATGTAAAAATAATGCGATCATCAACGCTAACAGCATCAAAATGAAAACTGCCTAATGTTAGTGAGTGAAATGTGGATCCAGAAAGTGTGCAAGCTTTGGGAGTAATGATGGAAGTCATCTACTGCAGCTTTGTTTTGATAATATTATTGAATATGATAGCTTTTTGCTCAATATGTGCTTTTTTGTGAATCCTACCCACATTCAAGTGTTGATAAAAACAATGCTTGTAGCTTGAATAAAACTATTTTTGTGTGTGTGCATGAAAGTAGAGGCTCTGATCTTTATTTTGATATATTGCATGATCACATATTCATACAACAGAATATTCTCAGGGCCATGAAATTTTAGTGAAAATTATCAAAAACGCTGGCAGTGGCTGGCAACATTTTTCAAAAACACTGGCAGGAAAGAAGTTAATATCTTTAATTTTTATATTTTGTGTTGAAATTTAAAGAACGTTGGTTTTGTTTTGGTCATTTTTATTAGTTTCGTAATAAACTGTAGTGGAAAACTTATTAAATTATTATAAAAATGAGAGTGATGCCTTGGCAACCAGCTGAAATAAAGTAAATTATTATTTTTTCAGCTTGTTTTATTTGTGAGTAAGTGTTTGTTTGTGAGTACTGCTATATTTGTGAGTAAGTGTTTGTTGTGAGTACTGCTATATTTGTGAGTAATTGTTTGTTGTGAGAACTGCTATGTTTGTGAGTGTTTGTTGTGAGTACTGCTATGTTTGTGAGTAAGTGTTTGTTGTGAGTACTGCAACGTTTGTGAGTAAGTGTTTGTTGTGAGTACTACTATGTTTGTGAGTGTTTGTTTGTGAGTAATGCTTTTTTTGAGTGTTTGTGAGTACTGCTATGTTTGAGAGTAGGTGTTTGTGTTATAACTGCTATGTTCGTGAGTAAGCGGTTTTTTGTGTGTAATGCTATGTTTGTGACTGTTTGTGAGTAATGCTATGTTTGTTGTGAGTACTGCTATGTTTGTGAGTGTTTGTTTGAGTACTGCTATGTTTGTAAGTGTTTGTGAGTATTGCTATGTTTGTGAGTGTTTGTTTGTGAGTATTGCTGTTTGTGAGTGTTTGTTGTGAGTACTGCTATGTTTGTCAGTGTTTGTTGTGAGTACTGCTATGTTTGTGAGTGTTTGTTTGAGTACTGCTATGTTTGTGAGTGTTTGTTTGTGTGTACTGCTATGTTTGTGAGTACTGCTATATTTGTGAGTAAGTGTTTGTTGTGAGTTAAGTGAGTACTGCTAAGTGTTTGTTTGTGAGTACTGCTATGTTTTGTGAGTAAGTGTTTGTTGTGTGAGTACTGCTATGTTTGTGAGTTTGTTTGTGAGTACTGCTATATTTGTGAGTGTTTGTTGTGAGTACTGCTATGTTTGTCAGTGTTTGTTTAATACTAATTCTATGACTTTTAGTTTTTGTTAGTAATGCAATACTTCCATACTTTTTATTAATACTTCTATATTAATGCTATATTAATAATAATTAATTCTATGATTAATACTATGCTTTTTATAGACATGTGCCGGTATTCGGTAATGCGATATATCACGGTGATGAATATGCACGATATTGTTATCGTGGGCACTTCTAAATACTGTGAATAATTATATATTAAAAATTATTCTGAATTTGGAATGCATTTTAAGAATACTATTCCCATCAACTGGTCAAAATGCACAACATCGCTGTATCCTGCTTGAAAGACTGTGCGCTCTGATGTAAACAAGCAAGCTTGAGAAGCACATGAGGAACACATGAGAGATGCGAATGAAAACACTTTCACTCTCTGACAGCAGATGGCGCTACACTGCAGAAAATGCAGCCCTTACCCTGGAAACCCCATAAATTAAGCAGCTGGGCTACTTTCTAAAACATATTTAAATAATTTTAAATAGCCATTCAGATTTGTGTATTTGCTATGGTGTTCATCACAGAGCCAAATACTTAAATATTTAGACTTAATAGGCTATTTATTTTCAAACTTTTTTTCATTTTAATCTGGGATACAACATACCCCAGATATTGTTTGAAAGTGTTTTGATTCTTTATTGTTTTTTCACACTTTACATTAGGGCTTCATTAGTTAAAATTAGTTAATTCATTAGTTAACATAAACTGCCAAATGTAGAATTCTTCTGAACATTCATTAATCTTTAATCTCTATATAATAACACGTTGTTAAAATCGAAAGTTGCAGCTGTGTTATTTAATGAGCTAACATGAACTAAGACTTGTGTTTTGTTTTAACAAAGATGAATAACTTCGGCAGCAAATGTAGCTATTGCTCATTGCGAATGTTAATGCATTAACTAATGTTAACTAATGAGGTCTAATTGTAAAGTGATTACCTATGGGTCTTTATAGTTCTTTTGCACTTTAATCTGTGTAAAGCTTTTAACTTTATCTATTTTTCCGTATTGCTTAATTGTATTTAAATGTTCAGTTATTTTTTGTTATAAGAAAAAAAATTATTTAACCTGTTATACTGTATTATGACCACTTTTTTAAACTAAATTTCAATACTGATAATACCGTATACCGTGATAAAAGCATTAGCAATTAATCGCAACATGAAAATCTGATACCGGCATATCCCTAGTTTGTGAGTAATGCTATGTTTGTGAGTGTTTGTGAGTACTGCTATGTTTGTAAGTGTTTGTTTGTGAGTATTGCTGTTTGTGAGTGTTTGTTTGTGAGTACTGCCATGTTTGTAAGTGTTTGTTGTGAGTACTGCTATGTTTTTGAGTAAGTGTTTGTTTGTGAGTACTGTTTTTGTAAGTGTTTGTGAGTACTGCTATGTTTGTAAGTGTTTGTTTGTGAGTACTGTTATGTTTGAGTTAGTGTTTGTTGGTGAGTACTGTTATGTTTGTAAGTACTGCTATGTTTTTGAGTAAGTGTGAGTAATGCTATGTTTTTGAGTGTTTGGGTACTGCTATGTTTGCGAGTAAGTGTTTGTGAATACTGCTATGTTTGTAAGAGTATGTTTGTGAGTAATGCTAGGTTTTGAGTGTTTGTTTGTGAATACTGCTATGTTTGTGAGTGTTTGTGAGTACTGCTATGTGAGTAAGTGTTTGTGAGTAAGTGTATGTTTGTGAGTAATGTTGTGTTTTTGAGTGTTTGTTTGTGAGTAATGCTATGTTTGTGACTACTGCTATGTTTGAGTAGTAAGTGTTTGTGAGTGTTTGAGTATGCTATGTTTATGAGTAAGTGTTGTAAGTTCTGCTATGTTTGTGAGTGTTAGTTTGTGAGTACTGCTATGTTTGTAAGTGCTTGTTTGTGAATAATGCTATGTTTTTGAGTAAGTGTATGTTTGTGAGTAATGCTATGTTTGTGAGTGTTTGTGAGTACTGCTATGTTTGTAAGTGTTTGTTTGTGAGTACTGCTGTGTTTTTGAGTGTTTGTGAGTAATGCTATGTTTGTGAATAAGTGTATGTTTGTGAGTAAGTGTTTGTTTGTGAGTACTGCTATGTTTGTAAGTGTTTGTGAGTACTGCTATGTTTGTGAGTAAGTGTATGTTTGTGAGTAATGCTGTTTTTTAGTGTTTGAGTACTGCTATGTTTGCAAGTTAGTGTTTGTTTGTGAGTAATGCTTTTTTTGAGTGTTTGTGAGTAGGTGAGTAGGTGAAGTGTTTGTTTGTGAGCTATGTTCGTGAGTAAGCGTGTTTTGTGACTGTTTGTGAGTACTGTTTTGTTTGTAGCTATGTTTGTGAGTATTTGTGAGTAATGCTATGTTTGTGACTGTTTGTGAGTACTGTTTTGTTTGTAAGAGTAATGCTATTTATTACTGCTATATTTTTGATTAAGTGTTTGTGAATACTGTTTTGTTTGTAAGTGTTGGTTTGTGAGTAATGCTATGTTTGTGAGTAAGTGTTTGTTTGTGAGTACTGTTTTGTTTGTGAGTACTATGTTTTGTTTTTGTGAGTAATGCTATGTTTGTTGAGTACTGCTATGTTTGTAAGTGTTTGTTTGTGAGTAATGCTATGTTTGTGAATACTGTTTTGTTTGTAAGTGTTGGTTTGTGAGTAATGCTATGTTTGTGAGTACTACTATGTTTGTGAGTAAGTGTTTGTTGTGAGTACTGCTATGTTTGTGAGTGTTTGTTGTGAGTACTGCTATGTTTGTGAGTTTTTGAGTGTTTGTTTGTGAGTACTGTTTTGTTTGTAAGTGTTTGTTTGTGAGTACTGCTATGTTTTTTGAGTAATGTATGTTTGTTTTGTGAGTACTGTTTTGTTTGTTTGTGAGAGTGCTTGTTTGTGAATAATGCTATGTTTTTGAGTAAGTTTATTTATTACAGCAATGCCATTTTTATGAGAGTACTTTGTGAGCAATGCTTTTGTTTGTTTGTGTAATGCTATGTTTTTGAGTAAGTGTTTGTTTGTGAGTACTGTTTTGTTTGTGAGTGTTTGTTTGTGAGTACTGCTATGTTTGTGAGTAAGTGTTTGTGAGTAATGCTATGTTTGTGAGTGTTTGTTTGTGAGTACTGTTTTTGAGTAAGTGTTTTTGTTAATGCTGTTTGTGAGTACTGTTTTGTTGTAAAGTGTTGTGAGTAATGCTATGTTTGTGAGTGTTTGTTTGTGAGTACTATGTTTTTGAGTAAGTGTTTGTTTGTGAGTACTGTTTTGTTTGTGAGTACTGCTATGTTTTTGAGTAAGTGTTTGTTTGTGAGTACTGCTATGTTTTTGAGTGTTTGTTTGTGAGTACTGTTTTGTTTGTAAGTGTTTGTTTGTGAGTACTGCTATGTTTTTGAGTAAGTGTTTGTTTGTGAGTACTGCTATGTTTGTGAGTAAGTGTTTGTTTGTGAGTACTGTTTTGTTTGTGAGTACTATGTTTTTGAGTAAGTGTTTGTTTATGTGTAATGCTATGTTTTTGCTGCTGTGTGCTCTAGAGGACATCGAGGTGCGTTTCTTCCAGGACTCGTGGGAGAGCAAGGGCTCGTTCTCTCAGGCTGATGTTCACCGGCAGGTGGCTATCGTCTTCCGCACGCCTCCGTACCATGACCCTAACCTGACGGAGCCGGTGCGTGTGAAGATGCAGCTGCGCAGGCCGTCCGACCGCGAGGTCAGCGAGGCAGTGGACTTCCAGTACCTGCCGGCCGATCCGGGTGAGCTCCTGGAGAAACATCACAGTATCTGCTACAGCTGCAGTCTCTATATACTGTACAGCGCCACATGTATTCACTTCAGATGTGTGCGGTAGAGTTACTCTCACTTATTCACAGTCACAGAACTACATTATCTGCATCTGCTTTAAAGCCTTGCTGGTCAAATGTTTCATTCTCGTGCTGTTCTGACATGTGCTTTCTCTGAGCACCTACAGCTGAAATGCACTAAAAAGCCTGTCAAACTGCACCTGATTACTGAACTAGTTATCTTTTGTGATAATACTGTCAAAACACACAAGGTTTACATATAGACTCAGTTGGTTATGTCTAAAATGAAAGTAAACAATTGCAAGAAAGTCGGATGCTCGTCTGTATATTAGATGCGTCCAGCTCTTAAAGAGAGTACTGAACATGCAGCCGACTGTCATTAAAGAGATAGTTCACACTGAAATTTACTCACTGTCACATTGTCCCAAACCTGAAACCAAACATTTCCTGTTCCACATTGACTTATAAATAGCATTTATATGTTCAGCAGGAGAAAGAAACTCATTCAGGTTTAAAATATAGGGAAAAAAATACAGCAAACTGGTTTTTCAGGTTCTTCAAAATAAATTTTGATGAGTTTAAAAAAAATTATTTATACCATTCCTTTTAACTATCCCTTTAATGTTAATAAAGTCCCTTTAATGTTAATAAAACAACAAAAACTCAAGAGAAAAAATCACTCACTGCTCTTGACTGAAGAACTTTAATACAACTAATTTAGGAATCAGTCTATATAGTGTTTTATTTTATATTTGTTCATTCAGTATCTTGAATGCTCCTGTTAAATACGCCTACTGTACCTGAAAATAAAGCACTGTTTTTTTTTATTAGTAAAATAATATGTAGTTGTAATTTGTGTCTTTGTTCTTATTTTAAAATAACAAAGATAAAATAATGACAAAGTTTTTTTTTTTTTTTTTTACCCACTTTGGGCCTAAATAGCCGCCATTCTTTGTTTTATTTTGTTACCTTGAAAGGCTTTGTCTTTATAAAAGGGAAATTAGTTTGACTGTACTGCTAGGACAACTTGCAAAATATTAAAAATCATGACAAAGAATTGTGATATTTCTAAAGAATGGTGATCTATTATATAGTTTGTTGTGTGTGTGTTGAATGAGCAGATGAGCACAGGCTGATGGAGAAGCGCAAGAGAACAGAAGGGATGCTGCAGAACCTCAAACTGAGCAGCATCATCACAGGTGAGTGTGTGTGTGTGATCATCACAGGTGAGTGTGTGATCATCACAGGTGTGTGTGTGTGTGTGTGTGTGTGTGTGTGTGTGTGAGATCATCACAGGTGTGTGTGTGTGTGTGCTGTGTGTGTGTGTGTTGTGTGTGTGTGTGTGTGAGATCATCACAGGTTGTGTGTGTGTGGTGTGTGTGTGTGTGTGATCATCACAGGTGCTCTGTGTGTATCATCATCAGTGTGTGTGTGAGTGTGTGTGTGTGTGTGTGTGTGTGTGTGTGTGTGTGTGTGTGTGTGTGTGATCATCACAGGTGTGTGTGTGTGTGTGTGTGTGTGTCAGCGTAGTGTGCTACTGAACACACAGAGCTCTGTGTAATCATCAGTGTGTGTGTGTTTATGTGCAGGATCCTCCATGCCTGCAGACAGAAGGCCGTTTAGTATAGCTAAACGAACACTGGGCATCTCTAAACCCACAGCGGCCAGCAGCCTCCCAGCAGGTGACCAGTTGACCAGATCTAACTGATTCATGTGGATGATTAGGAGCTAAAGAAATAGTTAAAATGAGAATATGCTGAAAATGTGCTCATCCGAGATCAGGATGAGTTTGTTTCTTCATCAGGTTTGTAGAAATGTTGCACTGCATCAGTGTCTCAGCAATGGATGCTCTGCAGTGAATGGGTGCCGTCAGAATGAGAGTCCAAACAGCTGATAAAAACATCACAATAATCCACAAGTAATCCACAGCACTCCAGTCCATCAGTGAACATCTGGAGAAGACAAAAGATGAAACACATCCAGCATTAAGACGTTTTTTTAACTCAAATACATAGAGTCTATAATCCATAATAACACTTCCTCCAGTGAAAAAGTGCATCTGCTGTCGTCTCTCACATCAAAATCCAGACACATATTTGTTTAGAGCTGTTTAAACGCTGCTTGATCTGTGCAGATTTCTCTCCTGATTCACACCAGAACACTTTTTCACTGCAGGAAGTGTATATGTATAATGTGGATGTGTGATTCTCGTGTAAAGCTCTCTCTCTCTCTCTGTGTTTCAGTGGCGTCCGCAGGTGTGTCGGTGAAGCCGCAGACGTCCTCGTTCTTCGCTCCTGCCCCGGGTCAGCTGTTCGCTCCGGCCGCTCAGAGTTCACTCAAACTGGATCCGCCGAGCTCCAGCTCCACCGGCGACACGTGGAAGTTCCTGCAGAGTCTGACGGTGGACTCCCAGCCCAAAGCGCCGGCGTTCCCGAGCCAGAGCGTCCCGCAGGACTTCCCCACGGTCAACCTGTCGGACCTGCAGGACTTCCCCCTGAGCAGCTTCCTCCCGGCCGAGCCCCCGAGCGCCGCTCCCCAGGACACCTTCAGCGACGAGCTGCCCGAGTTCCCCAGCTTCTCCGAGGTGGACAACATCAACATCGAGGATTTCCAAGCGCTGCTGGGCGAAGCCAGGCCTGCGGACGAGCCCGCGGGGGGCAGCGGCTCCACCTGGATGTCCTTCCCTCCCAGCATCGCCAGCCTCATCCAGAGCGAGAGCATGCTGGAGAGCACGGCCCCCGCGGCCCCCGCCGTCCTGGACGATCTGGAGGTGCTCAGCTCCATCGACGACGACCGCTTCATGTCCCTCTTGTCCAGCTCAAACCAGACGGGCTTTCTGTCCGGACACCCCACCTAAAGCACCGGGCGCTCGTGTTCCTGAGGACTCCTGACCGGTGTGTGTCTTGATGAACCCTTTCACACAGTGCCTTATCGAGCGGCTCAGCCAATCACTGCGCAGCATCCACAGCCTCGCCGACCAATGACTGTTGAGGACACTGAGCAGTTATGACCTCTGTAGAATGTACTTCTTAAAGTAAGAAGAGTCTGTTAACACTTTTAAAGGAGCATCACACCATTTCTGTCTTATTTGAAACGGTAAACCTGTGTTTTGAAGCAAGAAATGAAAAACAATAAAGTTTTCATTTGATAATTTAATTAATCTTTTAAAGAGGGATAAAACATTGACAGCTTAATTACTCTTTTAAAAAGTAATGGTTATATGCCATTATTTTCTCACCAAAAATAATACATGTGTATTAAATCATAAATCCAGAAAAATTAAGACAACAGAGATTTTCCGGAAAACAAAGTAAAAGATTTCATAGGGCACTATTGTGTAAAAATGTAAATACGTTATTAGACTGTTGAAATGGTATTACAAACATGTGAGTAAGCCATTAAACTGGACTGAGAAGAATAAAGTTACTGATTTCAATATCATTTTTTGTTAAACTTATAATAAATTGTTGCTTATTAAAAGCAAAAATGCTTTTTAAGCACTACTTTGTTATTAGTAAAATGTCATTTAAACTAAAATGGAATCAGGAAAATCATAGAATTGAAAGTAAATGGCCCAAAATGTAATTTCTGTTCAACTTTAATGAATTGTTTGTGATATTGTGTAAGGTTTATGCTTTCAGTGAATCAGACAAGCTTTGTGGGTACTACAGTTGAATAAACCGTCGAACCAGGATCCAGAAAACTGTTTACATGCAGGACTAGCCCTAAATCAGTGGGTCGTCGTGTTAATCTAGTGCACGCTGAAGCTTCAGATCCGTCAGTCTTGTCTGTAGCTGGTGATCCTGGCGATCTGTTACATTACTCTTGAGTTACTGACAGCTGCGCTCCACATTCACATGCTTGCACCTCAGAGGACCAGTGTCTGATCTGAAGAGGAGCTTCTTCAGTGCAGTAATCCTTCGTGATGCTCTGTTGTGTTTGTAGGTGTGACGGCGCTCCACTAGCTCGGGAAGAGACACGGAGGGTTGTGAGGCCTTACTGCGCTTAAACCTCTGGTTCTGACTCCATTCGAGTGATGTACAAATCAATGAATGTGCTTTTGTACTATTATTTGAGCTGTAATAAATGCATTTACATCTTACCATTCTGGCTTTTTCATAAATTTTGAGTTTATATCTCACAATTCTGCCTTTTTTGTAATTCAGAGTTTATGTCTTGCAGTTGACTTTTCTCATAATTTTGAGCAAATCAGATTTTTTTTCTCATAATTCAGATTTTTTTTTTTATATTTTGTTTACATCTATAATCCTACATAATTTATTATTTTTCTTGTAATTCTCAATTTACATCTCACAGTTCTGACATTTCTTGTTTTCTGACTTTTTCCTCAAAATTCCCGGTGAAAAAAGTATTCCTCCATAATGTACTTGAAGTGCTCTATTTTCACACACTAATTTTGTACTTAATATACTAAAAATTATTCTTGTGAGATCATAAGTGTACTCAACTGCGCTGTTTTGAGACTCCATGAATACAAACTAAAATGCACTTCTATGTGTTTAAAAGTATGTGTGTAGTCACCACTTGAGTGCACTAGTGCATGAAAGATGGGTTCAAGTGTGTGAAAATAGAGCACTTTAAGTACATTATGGAAGTGCACGTGTTTTTCACATGGATTTTGTGTTTATGTCTCGTGATTCAGCCTCTTCTCATTATTCTGTGTTTCTCTGACTGTGATGCAGATCACGATCGGAGGAGGATCTGTGTTGTGCACAGACTAAACACGCTTTAGTGTTATTATGTGACTGCTTTCTCTCACAGAGCAGCACCGCTTGCTGTAAAGTAAAAATTGTGAGATATAAATTTGCAATTGTGGGAGTTGTAACAATTTCAAATTGTGAGGTGTAAACTCAAAATGAGGAAAAAAGTAAGAGTTCTTTCAAGTTCAGCGGCTGGCTGGGGTCCAAGCGGACCTCACAGGTGAACCGGAGCAGAGCCGATGGGTCACTGTGGGGTCACACTACTGGGACGACGCTGCTGGACAGCTCACTGAAGTAAGCTTGTGTTACTGAATGACAATAATAACCCGCAACAAACTGCTGCACACTGTAACATGAATAAAACTTGTATCGATGTTATTGGTTACTTCAATAACGCAAGCTTACTTCAAGCTGCCTTGAAGGACAAGAGCTCATCTTTACAGACTGAGACGATCGAAGGTCAAATATTAGTTACATATTTAGTAATACAAATCACCTCGAGAGCTTTCCAATATGCGCGCCACCGAGTGACGTCTGTACTTCCCGGTCAGAGAGCACCTGTCCATCAAAAGCTCACTATCCAATTTTCATTTTCTTTGTGTTTTTCTTTTGTAATGGCATATTTTTGATAGTTTCTGAAAAAGTTACGTTCAGTTTTATAAAGTTACGTTCTTTTTTTTTTGAAGCAAATATAATTCCATAATGTAACAAACACAGACCTCGGCTTGTAACTGTACTCTAATTACTAGTTTGAGAGTTATAACGCGTTACTAAAAAAAGTAATCAGATTACAGTAACGCGTTACTGCCCAACACTCTTCGTATCACTATTTTATTTTACATCGCACCGTTTTTATTGACATTACATATTCATATCAATTTTTACTTTATCTTTCATCTCACAATTTTGACCCTTTCGTCACAATCACAAGATTTTCATCTCACAGTTGTAACTTTCTTTCTCTCAACTGAGTTTATTTATATATGTATATATTTCTCGTAATTCTGAGTCTGCTGAAGTGTGGGCTCAGACTGTTCTCTCGCAGCTGGAAGTTTATCAATAGAAAGGTAGTTGTGATGTTTTCTCTCGTGATTCTGCTGGTTGTCAGTCTCTTGCGGTGTCTCTCCATCAGTTTGTAGCTCATCACAAACCCGAGGACCATCGTTTTAATATGTTTACTGTCGTATTAAATCGGCAGAACTCTCATTCTATTGTGTGCTTTTCTAACAAAACTCTGCTGAGTCACCGCGCGCTCACCCGCAGCACTTCCGGTTTCCGCTTCTTCTTCTTCTTCTTCTTCTCGGTTGTCGTGTTGGTTCATTTGCGCCACCTCCCGTGATGGAGTGTGAAGCGCTGGTGTTTAAGGGAAATAAAAATAATAATGATCATGAAAATTCGTTTTCATCTATGTCTTTAAATATTATTATAAAAAACGTGTTTTTTATTGTTAGGTTTTATTGTTTTGGTTCTCCGACTTTGTAACTTTATTTAAACCCCCGGAAGCACATAAAGCACCGTACAGCAGCGAGACCTCGCGCAGACAAATATCCCGCAAACATCCACCGTAACATCCCGATAAAATCGCAGAAACGCACGGACGGTGATCAGTGATGGCACTTTAATGGTTTTAGCGACGGACCTGCGGGAATCCAACGAGTTTATCCTTCATATTTATCGAGTTTGAGCGCAGACTGCGACGGAAGCGCGCCAGAGCCGCGTCTGTGCGCCGAGATGCCGAGCAAAAAGAAGAAATACAACGCCAGGTTCCCTCCGGTGAGAGCCGACACACACACACACACACACACACACAAAAAAAAACACAAACACACACACACACACACACACACACACACACACCTCACACACACACACACAGAGGAGCCGCTAGCCGCTAGCACAAGTGTGTTTACTGTGACTCATGTGTACTCGAGAACAGTCTTCCAGTGAGGGTTACTGTGAATATGTGCTTCTCGGGGGCTAGCATGAACGCTAGCTAACCTCCTGTTCCTCGTCCTGCGGTGTTCTCACTCTAGTCAGACCCGTCCTTCAGCTGATCCGTGGACTCCTCCAGGTGACTGCAGCTGGTTGTGTGATGGTGTGTCAGAGACATGTGCTCGTGTTGACATCTCTCACAGCACGTGCACATCACGCCTGACTGATCTCTGCCTCTTTCACTTCTCACACAGAGCTCGAGCTTGGTTTCTGCACCCCAGAGACTCACTCACTCACTGACTGAATGACCGGAGAGTCTTTGTGTTTGGTTTGCAGGCCAGGATTAAGAAGATCATGCAGACGGATGAAGAAATCGGCAAAGTCGCCGCCGCAGTCCCTGTCATCATCTGTATCCTTTTACTGCCACTGTCTGTGATGTGTCTTTGGGCTATTTTACTCCCACAACATGTCGTCTTGTGTATTTTTAAGTTCATCAGGTTTGTAGAAATGTAGCACTGCATCATTGTCTCATCAATGGATGCTCTGCAGTGAATGGGTGCCGTCAGAATGAGAGTCCAAACAGCTGATTAAAAACATCACAATAATCCACAAGTAATCCACAGCACTCCAGTCCATCAGTTAACACCTGGAGAAGACAAAAGATGAAACAAATCCAGCATAAGACGTTTTTAACTCAAATACATAGAGTCCATAATCCATAATAACACTTCCTCCAGTGAAAAAGTGCATCTGCTGTTGTCTCTCACATCAGAATCCAGTCACATATTTGTTTAGAGCTGTTTAAATGCTGCTTGATCTGTGCAGATTTCAGAGCAGTACAGTGTCTGTCAGATGCATGAATGTAAATGTGTCTGTTGGTGTGTTCTCAGTGTCTCATCTTTCCTTGACTGCAATCTGAGCTCGTGCTCTGGAGCTGTTCCTGGACTCTCTCCTGACCAAAGCGTGTCACGTCACACAGTCACGCAACGCCAAAACCATGACCGCCTCACACCTGTGAGTCACGGCCATCATCCTTGTGTCGTTCCAGCCACTTGCTGGCCCGGTTACTCATGTGTGTGTGTGTGTGTGTGCGTGCAGGAAGCAGTGCATCGAGCTGGAGCAGCAGTTTGACTTCCTCAAGGATCTGGTGGCAGCGGTGCCTGACATGCAGGGCGAGGGAGAGGAAAACCACGTGGAGGGAGAGAAGATCCCGCGCAGGTCAGGACTGTGTGTGTGTGTGTGTGTGTGAGAGAGTGGGTGTGTGTGAGGGTGCGTGAGTACGAGTGTCTGTGAGAGTGCACGAGTACGATCATGTGTGTGAGAGTGTGCATGAGTACAAGTGTGTGGGTGTGTGTGAGTGCGCGTGAGTACGTGTGCAAGTGTGAGTGTGTGTGTGTTTGAGAGTGGGTGTGAGTACGAGTGTGTGTGAGAGTGCGTGAGTACGAGTGTCTGAGAGTGTGCAAGTACGAGTGTTTGTGTGAGAGTGCGCGTAAGTATGTGCGTGAGTACGTGTGTGTGAGAGTGCGCGTGAGTACGAGTGTGTGTGAGAGTGTGCGTGAGTACGAGTGTGTGAAAGGGTGAGTGTGAGTACGAGTGTGTGAGAATGCACGTGAGTATGAGTGTCTGTGAGAGTGTATTTGAGTGCGCGAGTACGAGTGTGCGTGAGTACGAGTGTGTGTGAGAGTGCATGTGAGTACGAGTGTGTGAGAATGCGCCTGAGTACGAGTGTCTGTGAGAGTGTGTTTGAGTGCGCAAGTACGAGTGTGCGTGAGTACGAGTGCGTGTGAGAGTGTGCGAGTACGAGTGTGTGTGAGTACGAGTGTGTGTGAGAGTGTGCGAGTACGAGTGTGCGTGAGTACGAGTGTGTGTGTGAGAGTGTGCGAGTACGAGTGTGCGTGAGTACGAGTGTGTGTGTGAGAGTGTGCGAGTACGAGTGTGTGTGAGAGTGCGCGTGAGTACGAGTGTGTGAGAGTGCGCGTGTGAGTACGAGTGTGTGAGAGTGTGCGTGAGTACGAGTGTGTGTGAGAGTGTGCGTGAGTACGAGTGTGTGTGAGAGTGCGCGTGAGTACGAGTGTGTGAGAGTGTGCATGAGTACGAGTGTGTGAGAGTGTGCGTGAGTACGAGTGTGTGAGAGTGCGCGTGAGTACGAGTGTCTGTGAGGGTGCGTGTGAGTACAAGTGTGTGTGAGAGTGCGCGTGAGTACGAGTGTTGTGTGAGAGTGTGCGTGAGTACGAGTGTGTGTGTGAGAGTGCGCGTGAGTACGAGTGTGTGTGAGAGTGAGTGTGAGTGTGTGCGCATGAGTACGAGTGTGTGTGAGAGTGTGTTTTGAGTGCGTGAGTACGAGTGTGTGTGAGTGTGCGCGTGAGTACGAATGTCTGTGAGAGTGCACGAGTACGAGTGTGTGTGTGAGAGTGCGCGTGAGTATGTGTGTGAGTGTGCGCGTGAGTACGTGTGTGTGAGAGTGCGCGTGAGTACGAGTGTGTGTGAGAGTGCGCGTGAGTACGAGTGTGTGTGAGAGTGCGCGTGAGTACGAGTGTGTGTGAGAGTGCGCGTGAGTACGAGTGTGTGTGAGAGTGCGCGTGAGTACGATCGTGTGTGTGAGAGTGCGTGTGAGTATGTGTGTGAGAGTGCGCGTGAGTACGAGTGTGTGAGAGTGCACGAGTACGAGTGGGTGTGAGTACGAATGTCTGTGAGTGTCTGTGAGAGTGCGCGTGAGTACTAGTGTGTGTGAGAGTGCGCGTGAGTACTAGTGTGTGTGAGTACACAAGTACGAATGTGAGTGGGTGAGTCTGAGTGCACGTGAGTACGAGTGTGTCTGAGAGTGCGCGTGAGTACTAGTGTGTGTGAGTACACAAGTACGAGTGTGAGTGGGTGAGTCTGAGTGCACGTGAGTACAAGTGTTTGAGTGCGCGTGAGTACGAGTGTGTGTGAGAGTGCGCGTGAGTACGAGTGTGTCTGAGAGTGCGCGTGAGTACGAGTGTGTCTGAGAGTGAGTGCGCGTGAGTACGAGTGTCTGTGAGAGTGTGTTTGAGTGCGCGAGTACGAGTATGTGCGTGAGTACGTGTGTGTGAGAGTGCGCGTGAGTACGAGTGTGTGTGAGAGTGCGCGTGAGTACGAGTGTGTGTGAGAGTGCGCGTGAGTACGAGTGTGTCTGAGAGTGCGCGTGAGTACGAGTGTCTGAGTGCGCGTGAGTACGAGTGTCTGAGTGCGCGTGAGTACGAGTGTCTGTGAGAGTGTGTTTGAGTGCGCGAGTACGAGTATGTGCGTGAGTACGTGTGTCTGTGCGAGTGCGCGCGAGTACGCGTGTGTGTGAGAGTGCGCGTGAGTACGAGTGTGTGTGAGAGTGCGCGTGAGTACGAGTGTGTGTGAGAGTGCGCGTGAGTACGAGTGTCTGAGTGCGCGTGAGTACGAGTGTCTGTGAGAGTGTGTTTTGAGTGCGCGAGTACGAGTGTGTGCGTGAGTACGATCGTGTGTGTGAGAGTGCGTGTGAGTATGTGTGTGAGAGTGTCCGTGAGTACGAGTGTCTGTGAGAGTGCGCGTAAGTACGAGTGTCTGTGAGAGTGTGTTTGAGTGCGCGAGTACGAGTATGTGCGTGAGTACGTGTGTCTGTGCGAGTGCGCGTGATTGTGTGTGAGTGCGTGTGAGAGTGTGTGCGCATGAGTACGAGTGCGTGTGAGAGTGTGTGCGCATGAGTACGAGTGTGTGTGAGTACGAGTGTGTTTGAGTGTACGAGTGTGTGTGAGAGTGTGCGTGAGTACGAATGTCTGTGAGAGTGCACGTGAGTACGAGTGTGTGTGAGTACACAAGTACGAGTGTGAGTGGGTGTGTCTGAGTGTGTGTGAGTACGAGTGTGTTTGAGTGCATGAGTACGAGTGTCTGTGAGAGTGTGCGTGAGTACGAGTGTGTGTGAGAGTGTGCGTGAGTACGAGTGTGTGTGTGAGAGTGCGCGTGAGTACGAGTGTGTGTGAGTACACAAGTACGAGTGTGAGTGGGTGAGTCTGAGTGCACGTGGGTACTAGTGTCTGAGTGTGTGTGAGTACGAGTGTGTGTGAGAGTGCGTGTGAGTACGAGTGTCTGTGAGAGTGTGCGTTAGTATGTGTGTGAGTGTGTGTGTCTGTGTGTGTTTGTGTGTGTGGTTTCACAGGTGACGTGTGTGTGTGTGTGAGAGAGAGAGAGTGTGTGTGTGGTTTCACAGGTGAAGTGTGTGTGTGTGAGAGAGAGAGAGTGTGTGTGTGGTTTCACAGGTGAAGTGTGTGTGTGTGTGTGTGTGTGTGTGCATGAGAGAGTGTGTGTGAATGCGCGTGTGGGGTTTCACAGGTGAAGTGTGTGTGTGTTTCAGAGGTCGCAAGCCGGGCTCAGGACGTAAGAACGGCGGTGCTGGAGCCAAAGGCAAAGACAAGAAACTCTCAGGCACCGAATCGGAGCAAGAGGTAAACGAGTCCTGTCCGCTGTGGGAGACTCTATCCCACAATGCAATGTCATCTTAACCTCCGCACAAAACTGGATTAAAAATGCAACGTTTCCAAGATGCTACAAGAAACCTTCCTGCAAAGCTACAGTAGTGTTAGAAGTTTGAGGCACTTTTGTAACAATGCTGTCATAAATAGATTTTCTTTATCAGTTAACTTCTATTAACTAAATCAAATGCACTTGAGCAGAGTTCCTCAGGAGCTTTGCAGGAAGGTTTCTTGAAGCGTCTCAGAGACAGTTCTTCTGGATTGAGTCTGTCTCAGTGTGTTCTGTTTCTTCATGTGACTCCAGACACACTGATGATGATCAGATCACATCTCTGTGTGCAGCACAAACACCTCACTGCAGTATTAACATTAATGGCTAAATGAATGTTTGGAAATGTAAACTGATATTTCTTACTGACACACTACAGCAGAAGATAGAAATAACTGACTTCAAACCATTTTTAGCTGCTGAAGATACCAGTGTTCTGATCATTTTGACCAGCACTGTAAGTTACATTTTTATCATGTGAAACATGCTGTGATTTATATTCCAAAGCAAGCGAACATCAAGCGTGGAGAACCTGCTCAGTGCATTTGCTGGGAAAAGCCTCGAGTGAAAGTCATGTCTGAATGTGTTAGTGTTTTGTTTTGTGTTCAGGATGATTCAGAGGACAGTGAGACCGACGGAGAGGAGGACGAGGACGCGTCTCACACCAGCACAAACACACAGCCTGCAGCTTTCTTCCACAGGTACAGCTCAGACCAGCACAGCCTCGTTTGGCAAGCTCACTGTTTAACTCTACATTATACGCTTCGAATAGGATTCATCCAGTCAGAGTTTTGTATCAGTGCAATCAAAAACACATTTAAGACTCGTGTGTTTTAATCTGGATTAGACCACAATCTAATAAGTTAATGTGTTATTCATGGCATTTTATATATATATATGTATATGTGTTTTGTTTGTTAGAATTGGATGTAAATTGTGTATGTAATTGAAATGGGTAATTCTTGGATGTGTGTGTGTGTGTGGTCAGTGCGGGCGCGGCGCGGGGCTCTCCGCAGGCGTCTCTGATGGCTCTGCTCCCGGCCGCTTCTGTCCCGCTCCGGACCCAGCAGCAGGACCAGGACCAGGACGAGGAGGACTACGACTCCTAGCTGCTCCTCTCACACAGATCCTCCCTCACACACCTCTTAGGTTTTTTAATCTTATTTTATTGAGGCTGTTTTATTGAGTCGGCCTTTCCTTTCCTCATCTTTTCGTTGGATGAACGGCCCCAGAAGCGAGTCCGTGTATTCTTGCACTTTTCTTTGGTTCTTCTCCGTCTTCGGTCATGTTTTAAGAGCATATCACTCGAGATGTTTTGGTTGGTTTTAGCAGCAGATGCTCCTTGAGTTTTTGTGTTGTAAGGGAAATGCAGAGCGGACAGTTCTGTTCTTTTGCTTTTGTGACTTCTGTTTCTGGTTTTTGTCCTTTTTAAGCTAGTTTTATGATTAAAGCTTCTGTCCTGCAGCGATTAAACTGTCTAGCGGCGCTTTCATGCAGTTTTTAATTCATTCTGTTCCAGGTTGTTCATCTGATGCGTCGATTTGGTTTGAGAGCGCTTCAGTTGTTTCAGACACACTCTCTGTTCATTTCCCCGGGCGATGCACATTTGTATCGATGAGTTCCCCTTTGTTTTATATCTTTTAGACTCTTAATGTTTGCTGTGAAGCTGGAGAGAGTCACGTGACTTCTCTCGACTGTTCGCTTTTAACATTCTCTTGATTTTGTATGAGTGAAATAAACTTTGAGGTTTCAGTAATTTGCTCTCTCCATGTGCTTTCCTCACGGGTCCGGTGGTGAAAACCACTCAGACGGTGAGTTGTTGTGATTTGGCTGTGATCGAGAGCCAGTCTGAGACGGTTTCTGACATTGCTGTGCGACTCAAGCGGTCTAGTTAGCCCTGAATGATCACATGTGGTTTCATGACACAGACACTTGAAGCAAAGCATCATTTCTTGAGCTCTGAGGGTGTGCTGCACACTGTCAAGAGCCAGATTCATTATCATTAACTACAACCATACAAAACATTTCATTAGTAGAGTAAAATTAATGTGAAGTCGATAAAATATATAGACTCTAGTTACTAAGATATTCTCACTTTGGTTTAGATTAAATAACAATACTGAGATAACTAAAACTAAATAAAATTAATACAAATAGACATTTGTAAAAAATAAAAATTACTAAAACTTAAAATAAAATGAAGGTAAAATTTTTTTTCAAAATATTAGCAACAATTAATATCTCAGTGAAAAACAAGAGATATTGCAAAAAAAAAAACTGCAAAAACAAGTAATATATAATGAAATTATATATTCGTTATTAAAGTACGTTTTTTTTTTTTTTTTTTTTTTTTTTTATAAATCATTATCCTTGATGATGATTCTCATTTGATTTATAAGATTTACTAAACAAAATAATGGCGCAAATCCTCACAGCACTACTGTAACTCCAGAAGACGGATCTGTTCGTAAATCTGGCCCCTGGTCTGGTTTCAAGAAACTCTAGGAAGGCTACATACATGCATTATAGAAATAATTAAATAAGTACAGTTGTCTACAAAAGTATTCTATATAGCTATAAATAACAGTTAAGGTAGAAACTCTTACAGTCTCTGATGCTCACAGGAAATGCATGATATCAAGAACTAAACCAGTGTGAACATTAACACAATCGTTTGTCGATTTTGTTTTATTATTATTTTGGCTTGTTAAGCAGCTTTTTCACACTCAAAAAAACAAACAAACTGGGTTAAATTCAACCCAGCGCTGGGTGAAATGTGGACAAACCAGTGACCGGGTTAAATGTCTCACCCAGCCTTGGGTAGTTTTATTTAACACAACTATTGTTTAAAAATTACTGTATGGCTGGTTAAAATGAACCCCAAATAGATTGTAAATTAAAAATCAGACAAATAATTACTAGAGGCATCAGCATAACAACCTCATAAACAACAGCATCTTACTAATAAATGTTTATTTCCAACCTATTCTGGGTTCATTTTAAGCAAGAAATATAGTCATTTTTAATCAATAGTTGAGTTAAATAAAACTACCCAAGGCTGGGTCAAACAGTCAACACAAACCAACCACTGAGTTTGTCTGTATGTCACCCAACAGTTTTTAGAGGTGTGTGTGTGTGTGAGAGAGAGAGAGAGAGAGTGTGTGTGTGTGTGTGTGTGTGTGTGTGTCTGTGTATGTGTGTGTGTGTGTGAGAGAAAGAGAGAGAGTGTGTGAGTGAGAGAGAGAGAGAGTGTGTGTGTGTGAGAGAGAGTGTGTGTGAAGGATGTCAAAGGAACTTCACCAAGCCAGAGAAGAGCTGAAGGAATTCAAATCAACTTCCAGAAGACAAAACACAGAAATTAAAACAGAAATGCAGGAAGAAATCAGTCTTGAAATCAGAACTTCGAAAGAAAGATGAACTTATAAATAACATGAAGGAGCAACTGCTTCATGATTTATCTTCCAAAGGATCTCATGCTGAACACTTGACCTGTCCAGACAATCAGCAGTCACCTGCAGTGGACGAGCCTCAGTCTTCATCAGTTCCTCACAGCGCCGCTCCACACAACTCCAGCGCAGCAGAAGCTCCTCTTCTCATCGACTCCAACCGAAAATATATAAACGAGAAACTCCAATAATGAAAGCACAGAAAATGTGGTGCCCGAACACCAGCAAGGCTTTTCAGATCTTATCAGATAAAAATCTGAATGAAACGTACAAGCCCATCATAATCCACACAGGGACAAACGACCTACGAGCAGCGAAGGGCTCCTGCGCTCAGAGAGCTGGCCATCAGAGCCTCAGAACGCTTCCCAGAAGCTCAGATAACTCTGTCCACGTTACTGCCACGGAGTGATGTGCCCTTTCACGTGATCCATGGAAACAACGTAGAACTTTCCAGAACATGTGCACTCATTCCAAATGTTCACCTGGCACACCATAAAGACATCCGTCCTCATCACATGCATGACTACATACACCTCAACAAGAAAGGAGTACCACTGAAAAGCACAGCACTTGGAAGAACAAACAGCAAGAGCAGCTCCCAAACACAGAGAAACGTCCACCCTCCTCCGAGAACCAGACAGAGCTCGACCCCTGGACCGCCATCACAGCATCAGAGCTACGCCGCAGCAACCCAACAGCCACAGAACCCTGCGGCCGCCGAACTCAACCAGATAAGACACCTGCTCAACGTCATCTGCTCCAAACTTGTCAAATGATGTACAAGAGTAATATACACACACACTCTATATCTAATCTATGAAATCGTTTAGAATTAGCTGTTGGAATATACAGGGTTTGCATTCTTCAACTTTTGGGAACAAGACTGCAGACCAAGACTTAATTAATAATATAAAAGACATAGACATGGGGACCAATATTAAAATTTGAAAACTGGGATAAGAGTTTAATAGAGAGAACACAATTGGAATTTGCCAAAAACATCCTAAGGGTGAACAGAAGCACTTCTAATAATGCCTGCAGGGCTGAACTGGGCTTATAACCCCTTACACACTGAATAAAAAAAAGAGCTGTTCAGTTCTATCATCACCTGACTCCATCTGACACTCAATCTGTTCAATATAAAGCCCCCCCCCCACAGTGTCTCATCCTCTAAATACACTCGTGCTTCAACTGATGAATGAGTCTGACTCCAATCACAACCCCAACATTCAGAAACTAATCGAAAAGAATCTGAAGTATAATTATGATGGAAAATTAAAAAAATGAATTTGACCTCCAAACCAAACTCCAGTGTTATTCAGCCCTAAACAGAACCACAAAACTGGCAAATTACTTATCACTCAAGCAATCAAAAGAAAGTCAAATCCTTTCAAAATATCGCCTCAGTGATCATGATTTGGAAATAGAGATCGGTAGACATAAACAATCCTGGCTACCGAGAGAAGAGCGACTGTGCAAACACTGTGAGCTGAATCTGATAGAGGATGAGAAACACTGCCCCAGATACAGCACTGCAAGAGAAACACTCTTCCCACAGTTTGAAGCACTGAATCATTCGTTCTTGACTCTAAATGACTCAGAGAAACTACTCTATATACTTGGAGAGAATGAGACGGCAGTCAAACTAGCTGCAGAATATTTACACACCATACCAAAGGGTTAATTTATGGTATTCAACTGCTTTATCTGATATTCTTAATTGTATATAATTATAATTACTATTATTAATATTAGAAATATTATCTGCTGTTATTATTTTTATTGTATTGTATTGATCTATTTTTCTCTCATTCATTACTCATTTATTGTCTCCTTTTACTTTGATGATGTAATCATATTTTATTCTGTATTTAAATGCTTTGGCAATACTGTAACTCAAATGTCATGCCAATAAAGCAACTTGAACTTGTGTGTGTGTGTGTGTGTTGCGTGTTTTTTCTATTTTTTTTTTTTTGTGTGTGTGTGTGTGTGTCTGTGTGTGTCTTTGTGTGTCTGTGTGTGTGTGTGTGCGTGTGTGTGCGAGTGTGTGTGTGTGTGTGTGTGTGTGCGCTTGTGAGTGAGTGTCTGTGTGTGTGTGGGGAGTGTCTGTGTGTGTGTGTGTGTGTGTGTGTGTTATGTGTGTGTGTGCTTGTGTGCGAGTGTCTGTGTGTGTGTGTGTGTGTGTGTGTGTGTGCTTGTGAGTGAGTGTCTGTGTGTGTGTGTTTGTGTGTGCGCGCTTGTGAGTGAGTGTCTGTGTGTGTGTGTGTGTGTGTGTGTGTGGTTTGGTGTGTTCTTTAATAGTGCCGTTGAATCAGAGAGTGTTAGGCGTGTGTGTGTGTGTGTGTGTGTGTGTGTGTGTGTGTGTGTGTGTGTGTGTGTGTGTGTTGTGTTTCTCTTCTCTTTAATAGTGCCGTTGAATCAGAGAGTGTTAGGCCGGTTTGTTCTAGGTGTCAAACGTCTCCATCCCCGAAAAGATAAGACAGGATTTCTGTTTGAAAAATGTTTAGTCAAATAAGTGTGTTGTTGAAATGTACAGATAACAATGAATTTAATGTGACAGTTCAGTAGAAGAACAACTGAAATAGTGTTTTCCTGTAAAACGCTCCAGTAATCATTATTTGGAGACTCATTCCTCCGGTGCGCGGGTGAATATACTTGTTTCTCATCTGAGGAAAATACAACACTGTCTGATTTCTGTACGTGTTTTTACACACATGAGTGTGACTGAGCTGGTGTGTGTTCTGCTGGAAAGGACACGGATGCAGAGGGACACCCATCAAAGGCCTGGAGAGCGGAAAGCTTCTGTCTCCTCTGGACTTCTGTACAGCCGTGGCTCTGAGAGCTCAGGAATCATGGGTAATAATCAGACTGATGCTCCCTGAATCAGTGAGGTCAGGACTGGCCACACTAATATTTCATATTTCCCAGTGTGATTATGACAGACTCTTAAAGGCAGCTTCTGTCACTAAACACACTGACTGCTTCAGCGGGGCATGTTGTTGTCACACTATAAGCTCTGATAATAATGACAATAAAAAGCCTTTGTTATTATTTTAAATGTATTAGACTATTTAATGGCTTTTCATTCGGATTTTAACAATAAAACAATTGTAAACCTAATTTAAAAAACCTTCATTTAAGCTAACTTAAACAGTCTTTATCAGAAACACCCAAAATAATTCCAGGCAGTTTAGATTGAGATATATATATATATATGGAATTATATAGGGAATGTCAACATAAAAGCAAACCATAACTTAATCATTAAATCATTCTATATTATGTATTGCAGGTAATTTGGGGAGTTTAAAACAGAACTCGTCTTTTTCAGTTGCTTTATGGATTGAAAAATGTCTTAATTTAAATGCATTTGTTGAGTTGCATAAAATTTATATATTCCATATCCATATACTATAAGATATTTATATAGACTGGCCATTATTAACATTATTTAAATGAAGTTATGATTTGTTTAGTTTTGTTTAGGAGACAAATACAAAGTGTGCTTTTATGTGACTTTATTTACAAAACTAAAATGTATTTTTAATAGTAAAGGAAAACAGCAGCAAGAGTCCAGCACACAGGGGAATAAATAAAACGATATATAAACATAAAGAGCTGAGTCTGCCATTTGTGCACAGTCACACGCTCACACACACACACACAGCGGCCAGGAGAGGGAGGAGGAGAGTCGACAGTCATCTGATTCTTTTCCTGTCCCACCCTCTACCGGAGAGACGGGAAGAGCTGACGGCAAACGGGCTCAACACACTGACTTTGCGAGCGTCTCTGAGCCGCGCTAATGAAGACGATCGACGCGGAGCGGCAGAAACGACGCGACGCCACTGAAACAGCGAGACGCGATCAGCCGCGCGCCTCTTTCTTCTCCAGCCGCCCAGAAAGAAGTTCCAGAACTTGAGCAGAACTTCAGAAACCGAGCAGACCCGCGATGATCGGTCCAGACGGAGAAACCTGACGACGCGAGCGCGTTTGGCCGCGAGTCGAAGCGGCTTTTCCTGCTATTCTTCTTCTGAGCGCTTCCTGCTCGGACAAAACCACCAGCAGCTAAAAATACTGAGCCCTCAATGGAGCCCTGAGCACAGACTTCAACTCTCCAGGGCCGATGCGTCTCCAGCCGCTTAGGGTTTTTAGAAGGAATTGAGATCCTGTTGAGATGTTTTCCTCTCGTATGTGATGTTTTCGGGGTCAATGCTCCTCGAGTGACTGATTTGGCGTCTACATGGGAATCGATGACTGATGGAGACGCTTCCACCGATGATCCAGGCGTACAGGGTTGTGACGAACCCACCTGAACTTCACCATCACGCTTCTTCTGATTTCACTCAAAGCACCTTGTAAACTCTCAATGGAGCCGCTGAAGACCATATTCTCCCGCGGGCCTCTGTCCACCTGGAAGAGCCTGGATCAGACTCAGAAGGGCAACTTCACCAACCCGGTTTGGACCGCTTTGTTCGATTACGAGGCTACGGGGAAAGATGAACTCACGCTGCGTAAAGGGGACCTGGTGGAGGTCCTGTCTCTGGATTCGGAGATATCCGGAGACGAAGGATGGTGGGCGGGAAAGGTCAACAACAAGGTGGGAATCTTCCCCTCCAACTACGTCTCCTTCAAGCCCAGCGGGTACGGGGAGCTGCAGGGCTCCGGTTTGGGACCGGCTGTGGTGAGCGAGCTGGAGCCGGAGACGGTGGACTTCAGCGAGCTGAGTCTGGAGGAGGTCATCGGGGTCGGCGGGTTCGGGAAGGTCTACCGAGGGACCTGGAAGGGCGAGCTGGTGGCGGTGAAAGCGGCCCGTCAGGATCCGGACGAGGACATCAGTGTCACGGCCCAGAACGTCCAGAACGAAGCCAGGCTCTTCGCCATGCTCAAGCACCCCAACATCATCGCACTCATAGGTGTTTGCCTGCAGGAGCCCAACCTGTGTCTGGTCATGGAGTACGCGTCCGGCGGCCCGCTGAGCCGCGCTCTGGCCGGACGACGGATCCCGCCGCATGTGCTGGTCAACTGGGCGGTGCAGATCGCCCGAGGGATGCAGTACCTGCACAACGAGGCCATCGTCCCCGTCATCCACCGAGACCTCAAGTCCAACAACAGTGAGTTCACGTCCTTCTGTTTGAGACATGCTCAGTTTCCAGCAAACATTTATGCTGTTTTATTCAAAGATACTTACTTTGGATTCAAGCTGTATGTTATATAAGTTCATGCATTCACTAGGAATCAAACCCATGACCTTGCATTTCTATTACTTTTTTAATAGCCACAAGAATTTAGACTAGCTAATGACCGTAAAGGATCCATTTATTTTATATTTACGTTAATACATTTGGTAGAGACTTTTTTTTTCCTGAAGCAATTTACATTGCATTAAGTCTACATATCTGGTCAGTTCATTAATTTCCTGGGAATCGAACCCATGACCTTGCGTTTCTATTACTTTTTAAGTGCCACAAGAATTTAGACTAGCAAATGACTGTAAAGGATCCATTTCTTTTATTTTTACATTGCATACAATCTACATATTTCGTCAGTTCATGCATTTCCTGGGAATCGAACCCATGCCCTTGCGTTTTTATTGCCACTCTGCTTTTCAAGCTCCACAAAAATTTGGACTAGTCAATGACTATAAAGTATCCATTTCTTTTATATTTACATGAATATATTTAGTAGAGACAATTTTCTTTTCTGAAGCAATTTACATTGCATTCATTCTACATTATCTGGTCAGTTCATGCATTTCCAGGGAATCGAACCCATGTTTTTATTGCCACTCTTATTTTTGAGCTTCATAAAAGTTTAGACTAGTGAATGACCATAAAGTAAATTAAATTTAAATTAAATTTAAATTAAATTAAATTAAAAATTACATTTATGCATTTAGCAGATGCTTTTATCCAAAGCGACTTACAGTGCATTCAGGCTATCAATTTTTATCTATCATGCATTCCCTGTGAATCGAACCTATGACATTCTCGCTGAGCTACAAGAATGCTCAATTTTCCTTTATAATCCCTTTATGAACCCATGACCTTGCATTTCTATTGCCAAACTCTATTTTTTTAGTGCAACAAAAGTTTAGACCAGCTAATGACCATAAAGGATGCTTTATTTTATATTTGCATTATTGCATTTGGCAGAAACTTTTTTTCCGACACAACTAACCCAAATATTGCATTCAGTCTACACATTTGGTCAGTTCATTCATTCCCTGGGATTTGAACCCATGACCTTGGGGTTTCTATTACAGGTTAGACCAGCTAATGATAATAAAGGATCCATTTATTTTAAATTTACAAAAATGCATTTGGCAGATGCTTTTCTCCAAAGCAACATGTATTGCATTTAGTCCACACATTGGTCAGTTCATTCATTCCCTGGGAATCGAACACATGACCTTCTCGTTGAGCTACAGGAATGCTCAGTTTTCCTTTACAATACCAAATCTGTTAGAGTCCATCTCAGCGTTCCTATTTTTCATCTGTATGGTCCATTCTTGGGTTCGTTCAGCTGCTGGCGGTGTTGTGTTTTGGTTTGGGGTTATTATCAGGCCCACATGGAATCTCGCCCGCAGAACTCAGGGAAAAGCTCTGCAGGTTTCCGCAGAGTTGTAACGCCCTTCATTTAGAGCTCTACATCCTCTGCCGGTTGCATGTGCATTTGGTTTGGTATTGTGTCTAACGCGATTGTGCATTCAGCTCTGTTGGTGTAAATTTAGCTCTACTTAAATCAATTACAGAATTCCACCAATATTCTTATTAAAATTCCATCTTGGCCTCGATAGTATTTATTGGGGTTATTGGGTTGAGCTCCAGGACTCTGAGAGAATCGCCTGTTTCGGAGAAGAAGATATTCCCATGGCATGTATCACACAGTTGTGAAGGGAATGCTGTTGGCCTGGATATCAAATGACTCACACACACACACACACACACACACACTTTGCCAAGTTGTGAAACTCAACAAGACCACACACAGGTCAAAGATCATATTAGGACATGGACACACAGAGCTGGACTGTGTTTGCATTTCTCATTGTATCGTACCATATTTATTTGTTGTGTACTGATAGATATTTTTATGCACCTGTAAAACTGTATGGCCTTGATTTTACTCAGACCAAAGTAAATGTATTATTCTTAAATTTAACTGTTCTGCTCGTCAGGATGATCTGTTTAGATGACACAAACATGGAAAATCACTGGCTTATGATTGATACATTTAACATATTTTCATTCAGCATCCAGTTTCATAAAAGCATAATAATCCGAATGAACTGTAATATTTCATTAGTCCCAACTGTAGACTCTATATTAATATACATATTAAATTCTAACATGAATTGCAGGTGTGTATTTTTCAGCATTAGCAAAGACTTTGATCGCAGCTCATCCAATCAGAATAAAGATTCAGAACTATAAATATTTATCTCGTAAACAGAGTTGTTTAATGAGAAACGTTTTTTGTTGAGTCAGTAGTTTAATTTGAAGAGTTTCTTTAATCAGTAGTTTAATGTGAACTCTTTATTAATATACACAAATTGCAGGTGTTTGTTTTTCAGCATTCTCAGAGACTTTGATTACAGAATATGGAGTCAGAACTATTAATGTTTATCTCGTAAGCACTGCTTATACAGAGACGCACAGTGCTTTTTAAAAGCAAGTATTTGTAGTCTTCCTTCCTCAATTTTTCTTTCTTTTCCCCACTCTCTTACACCTTTACCCTGTGTCTGTTTGGTTATTGTCCACCCACGTATATCCCATGATCCTCCACTTCCCGCCCGAGTCAGGAGAGAGTGCGTCCGGTGAGCTGGAAACCACCTCAGTTGCGTAAAACAAAGTTTTAAATGCCGGCTCGCAACACACTGCAGCCAAAGCAGCTCAATTCACCGGCTGTAGCTGCGATCTAATCTCTCTCTCTCTCTCTCTCTCTCTCTCTCTCTCTCTCTCTCTCTCTCTCTCTCTCTCTCTCTCTGTTGTTTTTTAATTCTTTCCGAGCTCTTTGTCCCAGACCTGCCCTTACTTGTCTCTCGTGCTCTGTCGTTCCAGATCGCAGCATCCTGTGTTTTTCTTTCTTCTTTCGTCTGTTTCTCTTTTTTCTCCCAGCTAACTTCATTTTCGCTTCCTACTCATTTTCTAAAGACAGCCTCCCTCTGTTCCTGCACTCCGCTCGATGACGGAGGATCATGGGCCGGGGCTCAGTCTCAGCCATGCATTTGATCAGTAGTTCAGCGTCAATTATTTCAGCAAAGAGCTCCTTCACTTCTCATTATTTCATCACTAGTTTAATCTCAAGAGTTCGTTTTTCAATTATTAGTTTAACGAAGCGTTCCTTATTTAGTCAGTTGTTTAAAAGTGAAAAGTTTCTTCATTAATTGGTAGTATAAATAGTTTTTTGTTCAGTAGTTTAATGAACAGTTTCATCATTAACTAGTAGTTTATATTGATCAGGTACTTTTTAAATCAACAGTTAAATGTTAAAAGTTTATTCAGTAGTTTAGCATGAATAGTTTCTTTAATCAGTAGTTAAATGTTAAAGAGGTTCTTATTTAATCAGTAGTTTAGTTTGATGAGCTTCTTTATTCAGTAGTTTAGCACGAAGAGTTTATTTAATCAGTAGTTAAATGTAAAAGAGGTTCTTCTTTAATCAGTGGTGAAATGTTAAGAATCTTTTCTTTATTCAGTAGTTCAACATGAAAAGTTTCTTTAATTGGTAGTTTAGTGTGAATAGTTTTTTTATTCAGTAGTTTAATTAACAGTTTCATCATAAACTAGTATTTTATATTGAACGTTTTCTTTTTTAATCAATAGTTAAATGTGAAATGTTTATTTCTTTAATCAGTAGTTCAATGAAAAATGTTCTTGTTTTTTTTCAGTAGTTTAATGAACAGTTTCTTCTTTAATTGGTAGTTTAGTGTAAATATATGTCTTTTATTCAGTAGTTTAATGAACAGTTTCTTCTTTAATCAGTAGTTTAATGTGACAAGGTTATTTTATAATCAGTATTAATAGAAAGACTTTGTTTAATCTGTAGGGTTCAG
>NC_056603.1:2067984-2147984 GCF_018340385.1 Cyprinus carpio | reverse complement strand
GTGTTGCTATGTGGTTTGGGTGTTGCTGCTGGGGTGTTGCTATGTGGTTTGGGTGTTGCTGCTGGGGTGTTGCTATGTGGTTTGGGCGTTGCTAGGGTGTTGCTATGTGGTTTGGGTGTTGCTAGGGTGTTGCTATGAGGTTTGGGTGTTGCTTCTGGGGCTGTTGCTATGTGGTTTGGGTGGTTGGGTGGGTGTTGCTATGTGGTTTGGGCCGTTGCTAGGTGTATTGGCTATTGTATGTGGTTTGGGCGTTGCTAGGGTGTTGCTATGTGGTTTGGGTGTTGCTGCTGGGGTGTTGCTATGTGGTTTGGGTGTTGCTGCTGGGGTGTTGCTATGTGGTTTGGGTGTTGCTGCTGGGGTGTTGCTATGTGGTTTGGGTGTTGCTGCTGGGGTGTTGCTATGTGGTTTGGTGGTTGGTGGGGTGTTGCTATGTGGTTTGGGTGTTGCTAGGGTGTTACTATGTGGTTTGGGTGTTGCTGCTGGGATGTTGCTATGTGGTTTTGGTGTTGCTGCTGGGGTGTTGCTATGTGGTTTGGGTGTTGTTGCTGGGGTGTTGCTATGTGGTTTGGGTGTTGCTGCTGGGGTGTTGCTATGTGGTGTGGGTGTTGCTGCTGGGGTGTTGCTATGTGGTGGGGGTGTATTTGGTTTGGTGTTGCTATGTGGCTTGGGTTGTTGCTGGGGTGTTGCTATTTGGTTTGGTGGTTGGTGGAGTGTTGCTATGTGGTGTGGGTGTTGCTGGGGCGTTGCTATGTTGTTGGGGTGGTTGCTAGGTGATTGTCAGCAGGTTCTGGGTGAAATCTCTGTGTTTGTAGTGGTTTCTGTCTGTCTGAAGTGTGAGAGAGCGTCTGTCTCTGCCTGCCGTGGGCTGGATTCTGCTGCACTGGGGTTTTTTTTCCCCTCAGAAGAATGAGTCTTTGTCTTGTACGATGTACATACTGTCTGGCAACCTCAACACACACACACACACACATACACACAGACAGGCGGCTGTGAGAAGGTTAGCCGGTTGATCATTGCTGAAGTGCATTCTGGGAGCCGCCTCTCACACGGTAAACAGCCTCTGCATCCAAATAAACACAGCCGGTCACCCGTGGTTACCATCGGCCGGTGTCGCCGTGGCATCCAGCGTGTGGTGAAGACGGTCGCATTCCTTAAGAAAGCCCAGAGTAATTACAGAGTGATTTCTGAGCAGAGCAGATGTGCAGAGACTGACGCTGAAGCATATGAGAGATCTGATCGCTCACAGACACGTTTACAGTGTGCTTGCACTGTTGCTGTTTTTATTGGAACACTCTACTGGTAATAAAGAGTGCGATTTGATTTGTTAAATAGTCTTTGGTAGTGACAGCAGGACATATAATAAATAAATAAATATATTTGGCACACAAAATGAGATGACAGTCAGAGAAACTCTCTCATTCACCATTTAATTAGCTATATGAGAAAGTAACTGAATGACACATCATTCTGCCAAACATCTCCTTTTGTAAGTCATATGGATAAGAAACAAAGTAACGGTATTTGATAAGATGCATTATGTTTTTGGATAAACTATTTTATTCACTACATAATCTCTCTTAAAGTACCTTATAGGGTTATGATAATCAAAACAGTCCTGAGCTAGATCAAGCTTTGATCTCTGCAAACCAAACTATCACTGTAATGAAATAATTCCCACTAATAAATATGTTATCATAAGCTATAGCTCCACACTGGAGAGCTGCTTTATAACAGAAAGTCAAGTTGTAATTCTAACTGAAAGCGACACTTTCTCTGGTAAAGCTGCTTGATTTAAGGCTGTTTGTTGCATAAAGTACTGTATAAATAAACGTGACGTGATTTTACTGGTGTATCGAACGAACATCCAGATCGCTGTAATCAGATGCTTTCTGAACTGCTGCTTTCTCACCGCTGTCAGCTTTTGTTGTTTATTTTGTTATTAAGAGGTAAGCGTGCAGCATATATTTACATATTCATCCAAACGGCGCTCAGCAGCTTGGGGTTCGGCTGCATTTGCTCTGAAGTGTTCTTACATTAGGTCATATGAGATCAAACGACTACTCAACAACAAAAATATTTGTCTACAATTTTTATTGTTGACATTGTCAATAATGTTGACTAATTGTTTCAGCCCTAATTTGATTAGTGACCTAACAAAGTGCCAGATTTATGTTTATTTGCAAAATTATTTAAAAAAAATATTATTGATTATTTATTTTTTATTTTGAAAATAATTATTTTAATTATTTTTAAGAAGTATAGTGTATTTATTTTTTAGCATTTAATGAAAAATAACTGTATTTATAATGAACATTTATCCAAACTCATGCATTTTCTAGCATTATTCATTTTACCCTGAGCTTGTTGCTATGCATTCTGAGTTTGCTTTCTCATGCGGTCCTGCCCTAGTCACTCCTTCACATCAGGAGTGTGCTGTCTGTTTGTGTTTTGGAGGTGTGTAAGAGCATCGATCTGAGATCATGGTTTGCGTTTCAGAATCAGCAGTGCAGAGGAGAATCCAGCAGGTCCTGGATCAGTGCTGAATGGCGCTGGAGACGCAGCTGAACTCTGTGTGCCCCGATACTGCAATACAGGAAGTGCAGAGAGAAAGACTCAGTCGTGCTGATTTTACAGAATAATTTCTGTGTGGAAATCTTTGTATGAATGCTTGTCGTTGCATTGTGCGTCTGATTTATGAGCCTTTCCTCTGAGAGTGTTTACATTACTCTAGATCTGCTCAACAACACAGAAACACTACAGATGTTTACGTTTATGTTTATGCACAAGAGAGTAATGTCAGTCTTTGTTATTGTCTGTGCATGTTTGGTAGACATTTTTGTCCATTTAATCAGTCTGTGCCCATGATGACTTTGGCTCTTCTGAGCTCAAAATTGCTTTTGTTTCTCCTTTTTAAGATTCTTTGGATAAAAGCATCTTCTAAATGAATAAATGTCAGTGTACAGGAACGCATGATTAAAGCATGTCATGATTGAGCTGATACTAGTTGACCTAATGTATCTAGTAGTTCTAACAGGTTAGTGAAATATCAGTGGTGCCTGTGATGGTTTATGAAAGACTCCACAGTGAAAAACATCTTGAAGTGAACTTAGGAAACTCTCCTCTGGGTCGCCAGATTCTGTCGTTTTTATTTAGAATTGTGTCAATTTCATTTGCGTCACTTCCTGTGGAGGAGCAGATCGACGGAAACCAGCCTTACCGCCACAAAGGAGTGAGTGTGTGTGTGTGTGTGTGTGTGTGTGTGTGTGTGTGTTTGTAAATGCGGTCGGTGGCAAAGAGACAGATGGATTCTTCTAGCTGGATTGAAGGCCGAGCGGCAGTTTCACTTCTTCATATTCTACAATTTTGTTCCACATTTCCTTCATCATCCAGAACACAGATGTGTGTGTGTGTGTGTGTGTCTAAATATTTACCACTGCAGAAACTGGCCAGTTTAAGATCTGCTGACTGTGTGTGTGTGTGTGTGTGTGTGTGTGTGTCTGTGTGTGTTTGTCCAGGCACAAAGCTCTCTCTCTTCTGCAGCCTTTGACGTCACACACACACACATACACACACCCACACACTGTCACACACACACTCTCCCCACACAGAAAAAGACACTCACATATCTCCTCCTCTTCTCTTTGTGTGTTTTTAAAATGTCCAATATATAATCACATTTCTATATATATATAGCCTACACTATATGGACAATAGCGTCGGGTCATGCCTCTTCATGACCAGTTACTAAGTAATGCCTTACTGCCCAACACTGTTCATGACTGAATTCAGGTGTTTCGATCAGACCCGTCGCCACAGGTGTGTTAAATCAAGAACTCGCCATGCAGTCTGCATCTATACACATTTGTGAAATGAAGGGTCATTCTGAAGAGCCCAGTGGACTGAAGCATGATACGGTGGTAGGATGCCAGGTTTTCAGTGGGTTTCATCACTGCCGGATGCTCAGCTGTTAGTGGTGTTACTGGACAGAAGTGTTAATGAACAGCAGCGACTCTCGATCTCTGCAGCTGAGCGTGGGATGGAGCGAGTAACGCACACAGACACTGGACTCTGGAGCACTGGAAACCTGTCTGACCTCACAGATGATCTACATTACATTTAGTCATTAGCAGATGCTTTTATCCAAAGCAAATGAGGACAATGGAAGCAATCAGAATCAACAAAAGAGCAATGATGCACAAGTGCTATGGGAAGTGTCTGTTAGCTTAATGCAGTACACATAGCAAGTTTTTATTTATTTTTTATGAATTATATAATAAAAAAGAAGACAGATAGAATAGAAAAAGAATAGAGCAAGCTAGTGTTAGTTTTTTTTTTTTTTAAGAAAACAAATTTGGTAGTTGGTAAATTAATAGAGTGCAAGTCTAAAAGGGGCAAGTTTTTTTTAGTATAGTATAGTGTGATTGTTTGTTTAGAGGAGGATGTGAAAGATACTTTGTGTGTGTTTGTGTGTGTGTGTATATATATATATATATATATATATATATATATATATATATATATATATAATATATATACACGTGTGTGTGTCTCCTGCTGTCATTTTGTGGTCTGTGTTTGTATGATGCACATTGTTTTTGGAGGGAAGACATTATTGAGACAGTATTTCTGACACATATCTTTGTGTGTGTGTCTCAGTTCTGCTGGCGGAGCCTGTGGAGAATGACAGCATCGAGGGCAAAACCCTGAAGATCACAGATTTCGGCCTGGCGCGCGAGTGGCACAAGACGACGAAGATGAGCACCGCGGGAACCTACGCCTGGATGGCGCCAGAGGTCATCAAATCATCCACCTTCTCCAAAGGCAGCGACGTCTGGAGGTGAGCAAGGTTCCTCTGAGAAAACATGTCAGCGTTAATGAAAACTGGTGAAAAACACGCATTGATGACATTTTTTTCAGCTCTTCTTGCGGTTGTCAGATTTCAAGGGTTTAAATCCCCTCAATTTAGAGCTTCTTATTTAAAAAGGACTTTGTGTTTAAGTTTATCAATTAACTCACAACCTGGCAACCATTTGCACCACTCTCTCTTACACAGCAGAGATATTTTCAGCTCTGTGTTTAATTAACTCACAACCTGGCAACCATTTGCACCACTCTCTCTTACACAGCAGAGATATTCTGAAAATAATGAATGATAAAGTCTTCACGTGCACGTTCTCAGCACTTTTAATCATGATTTATTCTGATGTTTTCACTTGCTGAGGTTGAAACTGTACATACTGTCACTGAGGCTTTATTCTAGCTGTTGATGTTTTGTAGTTATTGCAATTTATAGACTTTAGTACTAGATTTACCGGAATTGCCGGTTAACCCACTACTGGAGATCATATGATTAACTCACTGCTGCTGTTACACAGTTATGTAATAATGGGTGAAATCAGGAGCTAAAGATGAAGCTCTGATGACTCTGTGAAAGGGAAATTCAGACAGAGTGACGTCAAACTGCAGGAAGGAGCTTGAACAAATCATGTTTTACTGATAGTTATGATGTGTTTTCACTTATCCCGTCCTTAAACATGACTTCAGGAAGCCATTAGCTAAATCTAAAAATACAAATCTTTTAGGCATACTTTCTGTCAGGGTGTCATTTGATGTTGTAAAATGTTTGTCAGTGACAGTTTTGAATTTACAACACAAATCAATGCAATTAAAAATTATGCATTACAGCCACTAATGAAATAATCACAAAAACAGTTTGAGCTTAATTTGAGCTTTTAAATTCTGTGATTTTTCTATCAGAAAGCTAAGAAAACTGCTGAAAAATCTTACACATTTTTATACCAGGCACCAAATGCAACATATGAACTTTTACAGCATTATAATTAATCTGAAAGGTTTTAGCCTTTTTTGAGCTTTCCAGTGCTGTATATATTCATATCAAAGCATATTGTAAATATAATGTAGTAAGTTTAATACCACTTAATTAAAAACAAATATATAAGCAATATCACACTCGTAGACACATGTTATGGCTGTATATTCGGCCACAGGTGATCACAGCATGCTAATATATAGCCATATCTCACAGCTACGAGTGTGATATTGCTTTTATACAAGAGTTTGACAGTACGAGTGTGCAAATACATAAACAAAATAACAACAGAGTGCCCTCTTTTGTGCAGAACTACTTCCTTCCGCCACAGATTCAAATCAAAAGTTGACAGTTTAACAGCTGAGCCCAAGCCCTTGTTACTAATTCAACAACGCCTCTTTAGAACTAGTAATGAAGGAATGTTGAGTTGCTTCATTGAAAGCTTACTGTATAACTGTATTAAAAGCAGTGTATTATGTATAGTAGATATTGTGAGAGATGGACTTGGCGAGTGTGATTACCTGCATCTGATCCAGCATTCATTCTTTAGATCAATCTCGTATATCCACAATAATCATTAGTTTGAATGTCTGCTGAGGAAAGCGATATCTTTGTCTTAACGATATCAAATATCCTTTAATCCAGTGGTTCTCAACTCCAGGCCTCGGGACCACAACTGCTTCTGCACATTTTGAATGTTTCTGAATCTGACACACTCAGTTCAGTCATGGATCTCTCTCCTAATGAGCTGATGATCTGGAATCAGGTGCGATAAATAAGGGAGACAAACAAATGTGCAGAGCAGCCCGATACTGGAGTTGAGAACCACTCTCCTTTAATCTGTTAAGAGTGATTTCGCTGCACAGTGCATTTGTTCACTGCATCAAGCTGTTGTTGAAACTAAAAATAACTTCCGTTTAAAGCATTTAAAAAAAAAAAGTCTTTACTGCTGACTCACACATAAAAACAGTCTTTTGTCACCATCTACTGGCAGAACGATGTAACTAAAATCACCATCACGAACTCGCACCGTTCCTCAATACTAAACACTATTATTAAATACTAGTATTTATTTAAAATATTATTTATCAGATAATAATATTTAATAAACGACAACAAGAGCCATCATAATAGTTGCTAGGCAATTCAGTCAAAAGTACAAAGGCAGCATCCTGATATACAGCATTAAATTTACATAAACATGAGACTTTGCCAAAACTATCTTCTCTGGAACAAATAATAGATTAATGAGACCAAAGACAACCATTAGATTTACCCCAAAATGAATTGCATCTCATGTTTGACCACTACAGAGACATCAGAGGCAGCAGTAAATTCGTTTTAACGGAAGTTAACGGTGCTTTTCTTCTTGAGATGTTGCAGAACATCAGAACAAATTTCTAAATCAAGAAACCAAGACTCATTCGTTCACCCACCTAAATAAAGACACAGACTTTCTCTGACTTCACTCGAGATCGTCTGAAGCTGCTTGTCCCCTCAGACACGCTGTTCATTAACGCAGCAATCAGAGTAATGGCTTTAGATTCATCAGACGCAGACGCAAATGAGACCGATTCAACGCTTGCCATGAAAACCAGGGAACATCAGATGCTCTCGCCCCATTCACAGATTCAGAGGCTCTCCTGAGGCCTTGCCGCAGTGTGTGTGTGTGTGTTTGAGTGTGTGTGTGTGTGTGTGTTTGAGTGTGTGTGTGTGAGTGGGTGTGTGTGAGAGAGAGTGTGAGAGTGTGTGCATGTGTGTTCTGGTATGTGTTTTTTGAGGACACAGATGTCCCGTTAACCACAAATGCAAGTATGTGTGTGTGTGTGTGTGTGTGTGTGTGTGTGTTTGTGTGTATGAGTGAATGCTGTAATTAGATGGCTATATAAAGCGGCTGTGGGCCTTCTCTCTCTCTCTCTCTCTCTCTCTGTCTGTAGTTATGGTGTGTTATTATGGGAGCTGTTGACTGGAGAGGTTCCTTACAGAGGAATCGATGGTCTGGCAGTGGCTTATGGAGTCGCCGTGAACAAACTGACCCTTCCGATCCCCTCCACCTGCCCCGAGCCCTTCGCCCAGCTCATGTCCGGTGGGTCCATCATCTATTCATACATTCAATCATGCATTTTCTTTAATAGGCAGTCAAAATAAAGTCAAATAAATAAAACTAAATAACCGCAAAAATAAATAAATAAATAAATAATATATATATATATAGATATAGATATATATAATATTTTATTTTTCTTATTTTTTTTTTTTTTTAATAAAATGCTTGTTGGATTGGAGAAGTCGTCTTGAGTTTTTCATGACACAAGCCTTTTATATTCTGAAATTTCTAAAAACTATAATTTAAATTAAACAGAAAAAAAAACAAAAAAAAAATATCATAAATTCCCTGTATATATATATATATATATATAATATATAGAATATCTATATAGATATATATATATATATATGTGTGTATATCATATATATATATATATATAAATATATATATATCTATAAATATATATATATTAATAAAAAACCCCAATTTCAAAAGGACATAAAACACAATTACTACAACTTCAACTAAAAACATTAAACTTATAATAAATAAATTTCAAAAGGACATAAAACACAATTACTACAACTTTAACTAAAAACAGAGAATATTAATCTAAAAATTAATACCGTTCAAAAATTAAAGGAAAATCAACTTGAATGATAGAAAATAAAATATTAAAAGATCTTAAACTTATTTTATTTCAGCTAGATGCCAGAAAACTATGGAAGCCCATTTCTGCCATAGCGGAGATAAAAATATGATTTCTTAAGTCAGAATAATGAGAAACTTCGCAAGACTACTTTCTCATAGAACTTAGGTCTAGTCTCTCAGATAAAAATATGAAATTTCTCTCGAAATAAAAATGACTTTATTTCTCGAGAATAATGAAAAAACTTTCTTGAATAATGACTTAAACTTCCATCCCAAAATTACAGGTGACAGGTAAGTGAATAATGACAAAATTCTGTTGATCAAAGCCATGCAGGAACACCAAAAACATAACAACAACAAGACTGACCGCATGCCAGCGACATCTGTTGATCAAAGCCATGCAGGAACACCGCAAACATGACTTGTTCTGTAATATCAAGATAAATTATCTACATGTAGTTTTTTGTTAATTTGTAGCACTTACTAATAAGTTACTCTGCCAGACAACGATGGTTCATGGCTTCAAACAGATATAGATTAATATATTCCAACATGAAAGCCATTACACATATAAACTTAATGAATAGATGTTCATTTTGATGATTTATTAGTTTTATTAGTACAATGCATCATTGTTCATTACCATGGCAACCGCTTGGTCTTCTGCATCCCGCTTCTTGATGGACAAACACTTCACGTGAAAAATGCTTAATGTGGCTTAAAGAACAAAAGACAGATTGAACCAAATTCAGTACAAACTTGATGATTATGCATTTTGTATATACAGGCATTCAGGTGGACCCAAAATATGAATGCAACACAAAACAGCAACGCTTAATTATGAATTAAAATATAAATTTTATATAACGGTTTTCTATAGGAAAATGTTTCTCATTATTTAAAAAAAAAAAATTAGTCATAATTTCTGGAAAGTTTCTTATTATTTTGAGAAACTAAGTAATTTTTTCGAGAAAGTTTCTCAATATAATGAGATACTAAGTCATAATTATGAGTAAATTTTTTATTATTATGACTTAAGAAATACTTTTTTTTTTTCTTCTCAACTGTGGCGGAAACAGGCTTCCATAGAAAACAGTAAATATACAAATAAATATAAAAATAAAACCTAAACTAAAACCTGTTACTTGACTTAAAATATGTGACTATTTATTTATTTATTTATATTTATTTACCAAGGCAACATTTCTTATTTTCGTTTAGTTTAACTTCATGTTTTAAAAGAAACAAAACTAAAACCAAAGTAAAAATTATATATATTAAAATATATAAGAAAAACTATATAGACATATTTAAAAGAAGAAAACAAATTAAAATGACAAAAAACCCAATTTAAAAGAAAACAGAAAAATTCAAAATTAAATTAAATTCAAGCGAATTCAAAATATTAATAAAAGCCATGATAGTATTCAATTAGATTGAATAAGATTCCAATTTATTGTCACTGTGCAGAGTACAGAGATGATGAAATGGCATCCAATCAGAAGATCTAATAGTGATATTGTAATAAATGTGTGTGTATCAGAGTGCTGGGATCAGGATCCGCACCGGCGGCCAAACTTCTCCTGCATCCTGCAGCAGCTGACGGCTCTGGAGGAGCAGGTGATGCACGAGATGCCACAGGACTCCTTCCATTCGCTCCAGGAGGACTGGAAACTCGAAATCCAGGACATGTTTGACGAGCTGCGGGCCAAAGAGAAGGTACACATGCCATTCAATGCATAATGGGATACATTAGACCCGTTTGTGCTGTAGATCTGCTCTTCATGGGTCAGTCACCCACAGCTCCTCAACAAACACATGCATGGACTAATTCAGCTCATAAAATGTAAAAATCTATGGTTTTACATTTAATAACTCTAGTAACAATGGCATTTAAGCTCTCTTACCATAGTCTACATACATTTGTGAAAGGGGCCCGGGATCCACTGGGGTTCTCAGCACAATTAAATGATTAAAATAAGCCAAGACAGCTAAAAATCTAGATAAAAGAAACTGACAGCCTGTTTCTTATTTTTATTATTTTTTTGTTTGATTTTTAATTAAGAACAACAGTCTTGGAAAACCTGGATATATATGAGGGGATTTTAAATGTGAGATTTCTGAAGTCATGGAAAATAATAATATCTTAAAAGGCACGTAAATTTCTATAATGAATATACATTTTTCTAGTAATATCAAGCTCAAAAGTACTCAATTGAGTAGAAATTGAAATTCGTGAGTTAAAAAAAACATTTTAATACCTTATCCCATTAATGCAAATGTACTAAATTATATTTTACTTTTCTATTTTTATTTTAATTTAAAACTTTACTTTTTTATTTTTAGATATATATTTTTTTAAATGTCAGTATCGTTTTTTTTTTGTTGTTGTTGTTGTTGTTTTTTTAGTTTCAGTTTATAGTTTTACTTTTTAGTTTTAGTTGATTTGATACTTAAAGTAAACAAAAGTAAAAAATGTAAAAAAAAAAAAAATAATAATAAATCATGGACATTTCTATAATGAATATATATATATTTTTTTGTAATGTCAAGTGCTAAAATATTTTGAGTAGAAATTGCCATTTGTGAGTAGAAAGTAACAAAAAAAAAAAATATATGTATCCCATGAATTAAAAAAGGTCATATAACTTACTGAATCTTAAGGAACATTTAATTCTTTATTAAAATTTTAGACAAAATATTTAATTTTAATATAGTTACTTTAATATATTAACACTCCTACTTTCTGTAAATTAAACTTTAAAATAAAATACTTGTGTAAGTTTTGTTAGTTTTAAGTTTTATTTTATTAAGTTTAGTACTTCAACTTAATGAAAAAGGAACATTTTCTATAATATTTCGTTAATGTTTATTTTATTTTGAGTAATGAATATGGCTTTGGTTTTAGTTAAGGATTATAACCCTGTAGAAGCGCTGATCTGGTGTGAACTGTGTGTGCAGGAGCTGCGGTGTCGCGAGGAGGAGCTGAAGCGTGCGGCGCTGGAGCAGAAGTCTCACGAGGAGTTCCTGCGTCAGCGCGAGCAGCAGTTAGCGCAGTGGGAGCAGGACGTGTTCGAGCGCGAGCTATCGCTGCTCATCCTGCACCTCAACCAGAACCAGAAACCCAATGTCAAGAAGCGCAAGGGAACCTTCAAGAAACACAAGCTGAAGGTGAAGAACGGAGAGAAGATCAGCATGCCGCAGGGTGAGCCTTCACATCATATATAGCTGATGATAATTATTACACTCTCTTTATTAATGAGCTGCAGATGCACAGTAATGAGCTGTTGTGACACTAGAATGGAAATGATAAGTGAACATGTAACAGAACACAGAAAACACACACTTCTTTAAATGGTTATTAATAATAAACCATGTTGTACTCAACAGTGGTTTCTCTGTTAAAATGAGATGCCAAAGGTGAACCGGGTTAAAAATGAATGAACAGATATCAACATACTTACACTGTTAATTAAACACAGTAGCTACAATAAGACAATAGTTTTATATTTCTGAAATGTTATGTGTAAATATAAGGCGTTATACTGTATCATTAAACATGCACTCATTTGCAGAAATGTCCACAACAGAAATCTAAAGTCAGGTTCAAAATTCTTGTTCGATTTTGTTGACAAATTAGAGTTAAAGGTTTTTACTGAAGGGATTCTGGATTTCTCTTTTTATCACTTCATAAATCAGAAAATACTGTTAACAGATAGAAATAAGTGCATTTTTACCACATTTTTAGTAATAAAATGTTATAAAAACTCATGTGAATGAAATATGTACAAACCCCACAGTAAAAACCTTCAGAATATAGAGAGGAATAAAACTCTAAGTTTTGATGTGTGTAAGGGGTGCTGAAGTGGAGGAAAAACTCTTTAAAGATCTGTATTGTAATTGAAATCTACAGACATAAATAGACAGTGCAATAAAATAAACACTTCAGTGTGTGTTCCATATATTTCTTTCCACTAGTCTGAAAGAAGGCATGTTATAGAAGCAAAATAGAACAGAATTTTGTCTGTAGTGTGTTGCTGTTGTTGTGTTTGTCGTGATCTGAATGTAAATCTCGCTTGTTTTCTGTTGTACAGATTTTATCCATAAGATCACGGTCCAGGCATCTCCGTGTTTGGAGAAGAGGCGTAACTCTCCGGATCTTGGCTCGCCGTCCATCGGTCCGCGCTTCCGAGCGATACAGCGTGAGTTTGCCCGGACATCTCATTCCTTCACTTATTCTTCCAGACCTTACAAAACACTAAATCACATCAAACAAGATCTGGAGATTCTCAAAGACAAGTGAAAGGCATTAAACAGATTCAAAATTAAGAGGAAGAAACAAAAGAACAAACAAAGTAATATTTGGTTATATATATATATATATATATATATATATACTGTAGAAGTGACATTAGAATAAATTGCATGTGGTGAAACACTATATAATAAATATTTTCCTGTTTCCATATTTATGATAGTATGTGGGAATGCAATTAAGAATCAGGTCTCTATGTATATTAGGAAAGGAGACCAAACCTGGATGAAGGTTTCAGTTTTGGATTTCACAGAGGCTAGATTCAGTTTTTCCTTCATGAATGTATATATATATATATAATATATATCTATATATGCTATATATAATAATATATATAATATATTAAGTTGCTTAAAATAAGACTGTTAAACTTGCATTAAAAAATTATTTTCATTTAGTTTAACATAGACAGACTGATGTGGATTCCAGAAGACCCTGCACATCATGTGTGTGTTTGTCAGCACATGGTGGCGCTGTTGTGTCTCAGATGTTTGTGTCTCTGTGTATCTCAGTGAGCCCCAGTGAGAGTAAGTGGAGCTCGGGTTGGCCGCTGGAGACTCTTCCTCTCAAGCAGACCAATGGCGAGAGGAGATTCACGCCTCATCTGAGCCCCAAAAGCCCCAAGAGTCCAAAGATCCTCCGTCTGAGTGCGCAGGAGAACAGGTACGTGTGTGTGTTATATCAGAATGTGTGTATGAAATGATTAAATCTGATGTGTGTGTGTTTGTGTTTGTCAGTCTGTCAATGAGAGCCAAACTCCTGGAGGTGGACAGTAATGAGAGTGAGGACACCAAGGCTGATTTTGAGGAGTACAGACCCATCACACCAGAGTCCAGCCACAACGGTAACACACACACACCCATGCGCACAGACAGACATGCACACACACGCACAGACACACACACACACACACACACACACACACACGCAGACACACACAGACACACACACACACACAGACGCACAACGCACACACACACACACACACACACACACACACAGACACGCACACACAGACAGACACACACAGACGCACGTAGCAGCACGTTAGCGCGCACACACACACATACAGACACACACACACACACACACACACACAGACGCACGTAGCACGCGCACACACAGACATACAAGCACACACACACACAAACACACACAACACACACAGACACACACACACACACGCACACACACGCACACACAGACACACACACACACACACACACATGCTCACACACACAAACACAACAGCACACACACACACACACTCACGCACACACAGACAGACAGACACACACACACTCACACACACACACACACACACACAAACACACAAACAGACACACACACACACACACACACACACACACACACCACACACAAACACACACACAGACACACACAAACACACACACAGACACACACAGACACACACACACACAAACACACACACACACACACACACACACACACACACACACACACACACACAAACAGGAAGGTTTCTTGAAGCGTCTCGGAGACACAGTTCTTCTGGATTGAGTCTGTCTCAGTGTGTTCTGTTTCTTCATGTGACTCCAGACAGACTGATGATGATCAGATCACATCTCTGTGTGCAGCACAAACACCTCACTGCATTATTAACATTAATGGTGAAATGAATGTTTGGAAATGTAAACTGATATTTCTTACTGACACACTACAGCAGAAGATAGAAATAACTGACTTCAAACCAGTTTTAGCTGCTGAAGATACCAGTGTTCTAATCATTTTGGCCACCGCTGTACATATGAGCAGTGTTGAGGTAACGCATTACAAGTAACGCGAGTTATGTAATCAGATTACTTTTTTAACTAACTAGTAAAGTAACGCATTACTTTTAAATTAACAAGAAAATATCTGAGTTACTTTGTTTTCCTATTTATTTACTGACTCTTGTCCTGTTCCCGTGTTGAGAGAAATTGGAGTAAGTGCAGAGGCATGTTCTTCAGCCTGAGGCTTATTCATTTCACTCTTGATGTGAAAAGGCCTTTAAAGTCGTAATTGTGAATAACCTTTAAAGATTTTTTTTTCTTTTTATAATGCAGATTATTCACCAGGCTGTCACTTCTAGTTGGACGCGTGTGCACTGGAATGCCGTAGCATGATCAATCATAAAATCAGTACTAACAGTTCGCAATTAAATCCATATCCTACCTTTTCTTGTAACCCGATAAAATCAATCCATAATGATGAACGTCATCAGAGACGTTTAATCCACAAGTCATTCTTTTAGGTTAGGATATTTCAGTTAAGTCAATAAAAAAGCAATTATGCTATGTCTAGCATTCTTTTACGTTACTGAGCATAGCAAATAAATTGGTTGCAAAACGGCATCCACTTGCATGTTTAACTTTTAGTCTGCTTGTTATGGTCAAAAAACAATTAATATATGCAATAGCCTATGAGACATCCCATGATCACTATATTTTATACAGGTGTTACTATACTGATTTTATAAATGGTGATCAGCAACCAAATATTGATAATGTAAAAGTTATTGGCTTTTCCCTTAGTGTGACTTCTCACTTTTTGCAGACAATGCAAAGGCAGAGTACAGTAACTTCATAATAGGGGTAAAAATTAAGTCTGAGCTCAAAATTTTTTAATGTAGATAATTTTCCAGTTGTCAGAATTCCAGTGTCATACCTACAATACAATTAATTTGTTTGGACAAATAAAAAACTTTAATGTAATTTTTCTTACTTCACACTCTAGTGAGTTAAGGTCTTTTGCCTTTGTAGGGCAGCATTACTTTCCATAAAATCATTTTTTATGGAGTAACGCAATATTGTAATGCATTGCTTTTAAAAGTAACTCTGGCCAGCACTGTATATGTAAGTGAATGTTTGATGTTTCCCGGTGTGTCTCAGAGGGCTCCGAGAGCGAGGAGGGCGGCTCGTCCCCATGCGATTCTCCCAGACCAGACCCCCCCGAGCCGGTGTGTCGAAGGAAGAGCACACACCGCGCTCTGCTCGACAGCGCCGCCCTGCTGGCCTCCGTGGCTCTGGGCCGCTGTGTGGAGCTGCAGCACCCGCCCACTCCGCCGCCGCGAGCCTCGTCCCGGACGCACCTGCCGGAGCCTGAGGCGGTGGGGGATCTGATCAGCTTCAGTACGGACTCGCTGCCGCAGGGCTTTCTGGACTCGCTGAGGCCGCCGCCGCCTAACCCGCGGTACTGCCGGACTCCACACGCTAACGGAGACGGCGAGGGGCTGCCGCAGAGCGGGGAGCGCAGGAGGAGGAGCAGCTGTGGACTCAGCTCCTCACAGCTCAGTAAGACTACTCAGCTTTAATTATCCACCTTTATTGCACTAGCTGCACCATTCTGGATAAATTGAGAATCACAATTTTTTGTCTCAATTAGAGATCACGATTCTCCCACGATTCTGAATTAAAGAAAATAATGTGACAACATATTCATTGCTCCAGCATAACTGATGGCCGTTGCGTTCCAAAGCGCACGCTAAACTCACAGCACTGCAATAAACGAGTTGACTGCATTCATTCAGTGTGAACGGAGCTGTTGTGAGGTGCGGAAAACACCGGATCACGAGCTGATCATCTGAATGAAGTGTGCAAAAACAGACTTGATGAATGAATTAAGCATATTGTGCTTTTGGTTTTAGTTCATTTGACAGATACCGTGCCACACACAAACACAACTTTAAAGACCTTTTATGTTAGAATAAGAAGTTTAAATATATTTAAAATGACACTTTTTGCCCAGAAGACCTAATTTTTCATATCGACATGTGACCATGATAATATCGAGACAGTTTTGCTCTTGCGATATTGATAATATCGTTGCATCCCTAATTCTCCTCTCTGTCCTCTGTTCTAGTCTTGGATCTTCCGCTGTGTCAGGACACGTTTGAGGCCGAGGACAAGTCTCCGCTGCCGTTTGCCCTGTATCCAGACCCTCGCTTGTGGAGCCCTAAAACACGGCGTCTGGATGTCAACATCATCCCTCGGCCGCGACCGTCCCCCAACCGGCCCCGCATCGACCCGTGGAGCTTCGTATCGGCTGGCGTAACGGACAGATCGGCCGCCAAGAGGGTCATTAGCAGCCCCAGCAGCCCTCGCCTGGCCTACCAGCCCTCGCCCACAAACCCCTTCACAAACTGTGACCCCTTCCCTTCCCCGGACTGTGATCCCTTCAATCTGAAGGTCGACCCTGATGTGAACTCGGACCACTCCTCGACCTTTGACCCCTTCTCGGCCCCGTTCCCCACCTCGCGCTCGGCGCCCTGCTCCACCAACGGCAGTCCCAATCTGTCCCTCAGGGTGGCGCCGCTGAACCCGGCCGACTCTCCGCTCATAGACCTGGGCTGGATGGGCGTCAGCCGGCCGCTCGACGGCACCAAAGAGAGGGTCCATCCTCACCGGAGCCTCGGCCTCAGTCCGTTCAGATCTCCGGCGCCGCTCCGAGACGACCGCTTCTGAACGATGACCCGTAAACCAGGGCTATCCCAGCATTGACCCAGTATTGTTGATGTGTCAAACGCTCGTTCTGGAGTCACTTCCTGTCTGATTGAGTGATCTTTCTGCGCTGTCGCAGGGTCTTATTGGCCTCTAGTTGCGCTTAAATACATCCGCACTTGTTGCATCACCTTAATCGGTCTCAAAAGTGATGCAGTCAGTGCTAAAAGATTTCAAAATGATTGCTTGTTTCAGCACAGATTCATCTCTGTTGGCCATTAAGGATGCGTTATTGTGCATTCTGAGAACGTTATGTGCTGGAGAATCCATTACACATCCAGCACACTATGATGGCTAAAATGATTAGAACACTAGTATCTTCAGCAGCTAAAAATGGTTTGAAGTCAGTTATTTCTATCTTCTGCTGTAGTGTGTCAGTAGAATATATCAGTTTACATTTCCAAACATTAATTTAGATATTAATGTTAATACTGCAGTGAGGTGTTTGTGCTGCACTCAGAGATGTGATCTGATCATCATCAGTCTGTCTGGAGTCACATGAAGAAACAGAACACACTGAGACAGACTCAATCCAGAAGAACTGTGTCTCCGAGACGCTTCAAGAAACCTTCCTGCAAAGCTACAGTACTGTTAAAGTTTTGTTGTTGCCACAGTTCTTCTGGATTTAGTCTGTCACAGTTTGTTCTATTTCTTCATAGAAACAAATGACTTAAAACGTTTGTAGCTGGTGAAAGTACTAGTGTTCTAATCATTTTGGCCACCTCTGTAGTTGCCAAAGATTGGAAGATGATCACGTCTGGTGATGAGTTGTGGTTTTTATGTTGAAGCCGGTCAACAAACGAGCAGAATGGATCAAGTAATTCACATCACGCATGAGAAACGTCCCGCTGACCTCGCTGGTGGTGTTTGAGCAGAAGAAGTGCACTTAACTCGTTTTTAAGTAGACTTAAACCGTTTGTGGTGAGTCAGAGATTAAGGGAATGTTTCAGCAGACAGAAGTAGAAATAAAGATCAGCCTGAGATTTTGAACTCACAAAGTCATTTTATAGATGCCATGGTGTTGGTATATAATAATAGTCATAAGCAATATGTAAACCTCAGATCACTGTATATTTGTCTTGGTTTCCAGTAAATTAATATTTAAACATTCTTAAAATGAGATGCATTGAAAATAAATATATTTTGTATTTCGCAAACCTCACAAAATTGTGTTAGATTTATGGCTAAAACATTTAGGCAATGCAATGAGACTGATGTATTTTAGTGAACATGCTTTTGACAAAAGTTCATACAAGCATGCTGATTTTAGGTTGGACTTCCAGTACAAATATACATTTGCTGGAGATGAAAAATGAATCATCTTTCAAAATGATCAAAATTAAGTGATTTTATTTTCATGTGGTGAGAAAAATGAACTTTAAGTTTATTTTTTTTTAACTCTAACCCCTGGTTTCACAGACAAGGCTTAATGTAAGTCTGAGCTGTTTCAACTGAAAGAAACTTGCACTGATTGATCTTAAAACATGTCAGTGCCTTTGTTTTGTCTCAAGATGCACAACAGTAATGTTTTTTAAAGGCAAGTTTACAATTTTTTTTTTTTACTTAAATGTCGTAATTGAACTATGGCTTAGTCTATACCATGTCTGTGGCACCAGGCCTATATTTTCTTTCTTGATTTAAGCATAAACTAATTTAATTTGATTATTTTTATTGGAAAGCAAGACTTAACATCTTAAGGAGTTTTGTTTCTCAAATAAATCCATCTTTGAGAATGGTTAGGTATTTGTACTGGAAAATAAGTTAAAAGCACAGAGAAGATAATTTTTGCATTGCTGGACAATGGTCTCCTTTGGCACTTAACTCTGTCATCAAACACTTGTAGAGCAGAGCAGATTTACAACTGTCATTTCATTTTTAAGTGTCTCAGATTTTTGACGTGGTAATAACTACACACAGCAATGGATATATTCTGCGGGGAATCAGTCTGTGAATGTCGTAGAGTGAATCTGGTGTACTTCAACATTGCAAACCAGCAGTTATCAGCACCGTAACCTCAACTAGAATAGTATAAATGTGTGCTACCCTGATTCTCATGGAGTTTTGTCTTTCATATGGCCTGCACAGAGTATCTGTGATTCCCACCACAGAATAAAAGGTAATTGTAACAATCTCACCATTAATATCTTGGAATTCTGACTTCATATCTGAGTCGAAGTCTGAGCTGTGAGATATAAACTTAGATTTGCCTGAAAGAAAAAAAAACTCCAAATTGAAGGAAAAACTGTGAATTTGAGAAGGTGATTTATTTTTTTTATTTATTTTTTTATTCCATGGCAGACCTTTATGCAATTAATTGCTAATTTTTATCTCATAATTCTGGCTTTCTATATTTTGCGATTTCCACTTTGTATCTTGCAATTATTATTATTATTATTATTATTATTATTATTATTATTATTATTATTATTACAGAGTCAGAAGTCAGATTTGAGAGATAAAAACTTGCCCTTTTTTTCTGTAACAGAAGCAGTTTTTCATAGAATTGCGAGATGTAAACTCAGAATTCAGAGGAAAAAAAGGTCCAGAATTGCAAGATATTAACTGGGGAGAAAAACAGAATTTTGGGATGCAAATTTAGAATGTAGAAACATATACATTATAAGAAAGAAATTCAGAAATGAGATGGAAAAAGTTACAATTTTCCATAGATCAGTGAGATTGTTCCATAGATTGAACTCATAACTCGAGTTTATAACTTGCAATTTTGAGATATGAATTCACAATTGGGACAAAAGTCTGAATCGCAAGATGAAAACTTTAAATTTAGGGGGGAAAAACTAAATTGTGAGATATAAATATATTTGAATATATCTGAATTCTGAGGAGAAGATGTAACTATATACTTGCATTTAAATAAAATATATGAACAAATAATATACACTTGCAATTTGGAGTTTATAGCTTGCAGTTGTGAGATACAAATTCACAATTGTGAAAAGAGAAGTCAGAATTGTGAGATAAAAAGTGGCAATTATCTTTTTATTTGTTTAGTCGGTGGTGGAAACAGGCTTCTATTGAATTGAGAGCTATAAACTGAGAATTAGAGAACTAAGATTTTTCTGCTTGACATCTTTGTCCTAAACACCGCTGCTAGTCGTGGTCAGATCAGGTCGTTTCTGCTCATGAGTGATGAAGATGATTGTGAAGATGATCAGGTTCTGTGTTTTGGCTCGCGCTGTGTAACATCACCATCTGTTCACTCGTGTGAAATCAGAAACAGAAGCTGAGACGCGTGTGATTCTCACACACTCACACGCACACACTCCAACACGAGGATCATCATCATCCTCATACGTTTGAGCGTCGCACTGTATGCAGATCCTGCTCACAGTGAATAAAGCTAATCGCAAGCTATTAATATTTATTACTGAGGCCTTTAACACACTGGATTCGAGAGATTTTAAAGGGTCAGAGACACAGTCCACGTTAGGATGCTTTATTAAATTGTATACTAAGAAATATCTTTAGGTTTTGTTCAGTTCTTCACTGGAGTCTGTGGAGTAATGGGTGCTGCAAAGGGAGAAATCTGTTTTACAATGTCAGAAATACAAACAAAGACTTGCCTCGATTGAAAAGAGAAATATCTGAACTGTTTTTTTTTTTTTTTTTTGGAATACTTCTTTTATGCTCATTGTTTGTGAGATTTATTTGACCAAAACACTCCAGGCGTCTCTCAGGACAGACGGATGTTCACCATTATCTTCCACTACCTGCTAAAAATGCGCCGATTTGAGGAAGAACTTCTGTGCGGGAGGAAGATTTCTTTTTCATGTTGATTCATGTTTTATTGTAAGATTATTGCAATATATTCAGTTCTGGTGAAGCCCGTATAACATATGTGGTGTGTGTGTTATTCTCAATGGGCTGGGCCTAATCACTCCATTACTGTGTGTGTGTGTGTGTGTGTGTGTGTGTGTGTGTGTGTGAGAGAGAGAGAGAGAGAGCTTGATGACGAGTGTGTTTCTGTTAAAGAAGGTGTGAATGTCTATTTTGCTAATTGTAATGGGTTTTAACCTGTGGAACATTTGTTAAAAAAAAAATGAGAGAAGAAGGAGCAAGACCAAATAAAATTTAACACAACTTTAAAACTGTGTTTGTGTTTGTCTGTCTAATGTAATTCACATGTGGGGAAAGCTACAGGTTAGTTTGTGAAAAACTGAAAATCTGCTGCAGCGGGTTGAACAATGACAAAGTTTTTGGTCACATGAAACATGTCCAGGTCATATTTCACCCCAAAAAGAATAGAAATATGTAATTTTTAACGGATTTGTATGAACATTATTTATTATACATAAGTGTTTGCCTTAAGTTTCTTTTTTAGAATCTGTGACATATCGGCCAAAAATCTCAAAAGATTGAAAAAAAAAAGACACAAAAAAACACAATATGTGTATATATATATATATATAAAAACAAACAAACACACACACACACACACACACACACACACACAGGTGCATCTCAATAGTGTTGTGGAAAAGTTCATTTCAGTAATTCAACTCAAATTGTGAAACTCGTGTATTAAATAAATTCAGTGCACACAGACTGAAGTAGTTTAAGTCTATGGTTCTTTTAATTGTGATGATTTTGGCTCACATAAAAACCCACCAATTCTCAACAAATTAGAATACTTCATAAGACCAAAAAAAAAACATTTTTTAGTGAATTGCTGTCCTTCTGTAAAGTATGTTCATTTACTGTACATGCACTCAATACTTGGTTGGGGCTCCTTCTGCTTTAATTACTGCCTCAATTCGGTGTGGCATAGAGGTGATCAGTTTGTGGCACTGCTGAGGTGGTATGAAGCACAGGTTTCTTTGACAGTGGCCTTCAGCTCATCTGCATTGTTTGGTCTCTTGTTTCTCATTTTCCTCTTGACAATACCCCACAGTCAAGCACACCAACACCATGGTCATTTAACCAACTTTTGGTGTTTTTGGCAGTGTGGCCAGGTGCCAAATCCTGCTGGAAAATGAAATCAGCATCTTCAAAAAGCTGGTCAGCAGAAGGAAGCATGAAGTGCTCCAAAATTTCTTGGTAAACGGGTGCGTGACTTTGGTTTTCAAAAAAAAACACAATGGACCAACACCAGCAGATGACACTGCACCCCAAATCATCACAAACTGTGGAAACTTAACCACTGGACTTCAAGCAACTTGAGCTATGAGCTTCTCCACCCTTCCTCCCGACTCTAGGACCTTGGTTTCCAAATGAAATACAAAACTTGCTCTCATCTTAAAAGAGGACTTTGGACCACTGGACAACAGTCCAGTTCTTCTTCTCCTTAGCCCAGGTAAGACGCCTCGGGAGTGGCTTAACAAGAGGAATACGACAAGTCGACAACTGTAGCCAAATTCCTTGACACGTCTGTGTGTGGTGCTCTTGATGCCTTGACCCCAGCCTCAGTCCATTCCTTGTGAAGTTCACTCAATTGAGGTTGGTTGTGTGCATCTTTTTTCTTCCACACTTTTTCCTTCCACTCAACTTTCTGTTAACATGCTTGGATACAGCACTCTGTGAACAGCCAGCTTCTTTGGCAATGAATGTTTGTGGCTTACCCTCCTTGTGAAGGGTGTCAGTGATTGTCTTCTGGACAACTGTCAGATCAGCAGTCTTCCCCATGATTGTGTAGCCTAGTGAACCAAACAGAGAGACCGTTCTGAAGGCTCAGGAAACCTTTGCAGGTGTTTTGAGTTGATTAGCTGATTGGCATGTCACCATATTCTAATTTGTTGCGATGGTGAATTGGTGGGTTTTTGTTACATGTCAGCCAAAATCTATCATCACATTAAAAGAACCAATGATGTAAACTACTTCAGTCTGTGTGCATTGAATTTATTTAATACACGAGTTTCACAATTTGAGTTGAATTACTGAAATAAATGAACTTTTCCATGACATTCTAATTTATTGGGATCACCAGTATGTATGTATGTATGTGTATGTATATGTATATATATATATATATATATATATATATTATATATATATATATATACATACATACAGGTGCTGGTCATAAAATTTAGAATATCATCAAAAAGTTGATTTAATTCACTAATTCCATTCAAAAAATGAAACTTGTATATTATATTCATTTCTGACACACATAAAGATATATTTCAAATGTTTATTTCTTTTCAATTTGATGATTATAACTGACAACTAAGGAAAATCACAAATTCAGTATCTCAGAAAATTAGAATATAACTTAAGACCAATCCAAAGAAAGGATTTTTAGAAATCTTGGCCAACTGAAAAGTATAAAAATGAAAAGTATGAGCATGTACAGCACTCAATACTTAGTTGGGGCTCCTTTTGTCTGAATTACTGCAGCAATGCGGCGTGGCATGGAGTCGATCAGTCTGTGGCACTGCTCAGGTGTTATGAGAGAACAGGTTGCTCTGATAGTGGCCTTCAGCTCTTCTGCATTCTTGGGTCTGGCATATCGCATCTTCCTCTTCACAATACCCCAGATTTTCTATGGGGTTAAGGTCAGGCAAGTTTGCTGGGCAATTAAGAAGAGGGATACCATTGTCCTTAAACCAGGTACTGGCAGCTTTGGCACTGTGTCCAGGTGCCAAGTCCTGTTGGAAAATGAAATCTGCATCTCCATAAAGTTGGTCAGCAGCAGGAAGCATGAAGTGCTCTAAAACTTCCTGGTATACGGCTGCGTTGACCTTGGACCTCAGAAAACACAGTTGACCAACACCAGCAGATGACATGGCACCCCAAACCATCACTGACTGTGGAAACTTTATACTGGACCTCAAGCAACGTGGATTGTGTGCCTCTCCTCTCTTTTGCAGGAAATGCAAAATTTACTTTCATCAGAGAACATAACTTTGGACCACTCAGCAGCAGTCCAGTCCTTTATGAAGCGAGCCGCTTCTGACGCTGTCTGTTGTTCAAGAGTGGCTTGACACAAGGAATGCTCAGCTGAAACCCAATGTCTTGCATACGTCTGTGCGTAGTGGTTTTCTTGAAGCACTGACTCCAGCTGCAGTCCACTCTTTGTGAATCTCCCCCCACATTTTTGAATGGGTTTTGTTTCACAATCCTCTCCAGGGTGCGGTTATCCCTTTTGCTTGCACACTTTTTTTCTATCACATCTTTTCCTTCCCTTCGCCTCTCTATTAATGTGCTTGGACACAGAGCTCTGTGAACAGCCAGCCTCTTTTGCAATGATCTTTTGTGTCTTGCCCTCCTTGTGCAAGGTGTCAATTGTCGTCTTTTGGACAACTGTCAATTCAGCAGTCTTCCACATGATTGTGTAGCATACAGAACTAGACTGAGAGTTCATTTAAAGGCCTTTGCAGGTGTTTTGAGATAATTAACTGTTTAGAGTGTGGCACCAGGTGTCTTCAATATTGAACCTTTTCACAATATTCTAATTTTCTGAGATACTGAATTTGGGATTTTCCTTAGTTGTCAGTTATAATCATCAAAATTAAAAGAAATAAACATTTGAAATATATCAGTCTGTGTAATTAATGAATATAATATACAAGTTTCACTTTTTGAATGGAATTAGTGAAATAAATCAACTTTTTGTTGATATTCTAATTATATGACCAGCACCTGATAGTGTGTAGTTATTTTAGTACATCAGGTTAAACTAAATGAGAAAATTACATGAAGTATAATAATTTCAATTGTGAATTAATTGCATAGTACATCAGGTTAAACTAAATGAGAAAATTACATGAAGTATAATAATTTCAATTGTGAATTAATTGCATATTAAAGCTTACAATATTTTGTGTATTGTGATATTAGCACATTGATTGTCTGTAAACATGAGATATTTCATCATGACTTCAGCAGTATTATTATGATGGTGATGTGTTGATAGTCTGTGTGTCCTGTAGGTGGCGCTGTAACGCAGACTGTCCGCTTTTTTTCTTCAGAAAACACACAGATGGTTTGATCTCTCTGATGTGATGATTATGGTGCGTTATATCTGATTTGTGTGGGATATTTCATGTGATTCTCATCTGTTTTGAGTTCTGTGTTTCAGACACTTCATCAACCACCCTTCCAATCAATCCAACAAACAATCAACCAAAATAAATGCTTGCAATTAATATGCTTAACTAATGATGGGTCAGATAGAGCACAACGCTTGGGTTCCTGGAGGAAAATCCCATTCATTATCAGTGGTGATTAAACTTTAACCATAGACGTATGCTGAGCTTGTTCAGTGTGGCAATAAGATTTAGTAGAAATGAGATTAAAATTATTTTTAATAAATTAAAATTGACTTTTTTATATTAAACAAGTCAATTATCTCACAATTGACTTTTTTTCTCGCAATTCTGACTTTTTTTTTCTTCTCAGAATTCTGAGATATAAAACTTGCAATTGTGAGAAATGAACTCTCAATTCTGAGAAAAAAAAAAGGTCAGAATTGTGAGAAAAAGGTCAATTGTGAGATAAAAGTCGCAATTACCCTTTTTTTATTGTTTTTATTCAGTGGTGGAAATGGGCTTGCATAGTTTAATTGCTAGATTTGTGGCTCAAAAAACAAAGTTAATCCTTTTATTCCTTAAGGATACATTAAATTGATCAAAAGTGACAATAAAGATGTTTATAATGTTATAGTAGATTTCTATTTCAAATAAATGCTGTTCTTCTGAACTTTGTTCATCAGTGAATCCTGAAAAATAAAATGTATCACAGTTTCCACAAAAATATTCCACAGCTGTTTTCAACATTGATAATAATCAGAAATGTTTCTTGAGCAGCAAATCATCATATTAGAATGATTTCTGAAGATCATGTGACACTGAAGACTGGAGTAATGATGCTGAAAATACAGCTGTGCATCACAGAAATAAATTATAGTTTAAAGTACATTAAAATAGAAAACTGTTTTTTAAGTTGCAATAATATTTCACAAGATTACTTTTTTGTTCTGTATTTTTGATTAAATAGATACAGGCTTGATGAGCAGAAAAAGCTTCTTTAAAAATCTTACTGATTCCAAACTTCTGAATGGCAGTGACTCTATTAAAGAACTGTCTAACCTTTTAAATATCAGACTAAAATAACAGCAGATTTGTTTTGTTTTAACTAAACACTAAAAACTGAAATGGAACAATTACTCCAGTAAGAAATGTACTTTTGCTATGCTTATATGATATATAGCAAAATGTAAACTATTTTATCACCCAGCTTTTTATATAAAATTGGATATGTAGTATAGTTGGATATTTAGCACAAAGTTCACTACTGTATATATCTCACTGCTTTACATATATAAAATTGGACATATAGTATAGTTGATTATATGTTGGAAATACTATGTTCAGTAATATCGTGCACATATTTATTCATTTTAGTACACTTTTTTTCTCTGTACCTTTCTATGGCAACAAGGAAATACGCTAAAACTGTGTCCCAAATGACACACTATACACTGTGCACTTGTACACTATGTACTTATGCACTGTCTACTCAACATTCCACACTTTTTTCTTTCTTCTTTCAGTTATTTAAATGCATCATCCAGGTATTTGAAGTGCATATTTTCTTTTTGGAATTTCCAGTGTGAACGCACTACTCACACTATGTATACTACGAAACGTCATAGAATAGTGCATAAGTATGCAATTTGGGACGCGCCTTATGTTTGGTCAGTCTATAGCATGTGTGACAACATGAGGTTACGCTAGTCTTTTCTCAAGCCTTTCTTTATCCATTGACTTTCTTCTGTGGAACTCAAAAGCAGATGTTTAGCTTCGAAAAGTAAGTCTTTAATGATGTCTTGAATTTATTCACTGCTCTGAAACACTCCACCCTGATGACGCCGTGTCCTTCTTACATGTTCAGAATAAGCAGCGCCTGACCGCTCTGTTTGAGTGTGTTTGAGTCACTGCGCAGCAGCGCTTGGCTGTGAAATGCATGACTGTTTCTGAAAGGACTGCAGAGTGAAAGCGCTGCGGTGGAGTCAGTGTTTGCCTGGAGCTCTTCAGCTCTTCCCTTGAGTCTCCAGCTTTCATGAGCTGCCTGTGAGAATGACCTGCAGACAACTACTCTCCGCAGGACGCTGGAGTCACAGAAACACCCTCAAAATCAAACACTGAACTATAATAACAAAAAACAAAACCACCTAAAATCATCAACATCATACAACAAATCTAAACATATATATCTATATATATATATATAAAGAGAGAGAGAGAGAGAGAGTTTTATTGAGAGAGCAAAAAGTGTGTCTATATAGCCAATGATGTCATGCTATATATATCGCACAGTTTGTATTTATGTATGTCTCTGTGTTGTGTTGGATGTATAATAACGTCGGGTATAATGTAGTATAGATGGATATATAGCAAATCAATTTATATTTTGCACTGCTTTGTAATATATATTTATAGTTGTATATATAGCAAAATGTAAGCTCCGTATATTATCAGTTTAACTAATATATCATCTTATTTTGCTGCAGTTGGATATGAATTAAGTATATTTGTCGGGTAATATATAATATAATAGCTCTATGTAAAGGTGGATATATAGCACAACATAAACTATTTTATCGCACAGCTCTATATTTAAAGTTGGATATATAATATAGTTGGATAATATATAACAAAAAATATTGTGCTGCTCTGTATATTACGTTGGATATATAGTTAATTGGATATATAGTAAAACAAACAGTTATCACACAGCTAAAGTTGTGAAACACAAAGCACTTCAGGAGCGTCATTATTTATACAAAAAGTTGCATTTGGTTTGTTTTTGGTCTTTGTTTTTTCTGCAGATGCGGTGACAGTTTATGGGTCACAAGCACCCGGTTCTGAGCAGAATCACAGAGCACTTCAGGAGCGTCGGAGGAGTCTGAACTCACGCTTGTGTGCAGAGAGAAACATGAAAGATTAGACAAGAATATACCCGTCTCCACAGACTGTAACGGTGGAGATATCGAAGGGCCATCAGTCAGACAGACACCAGCAGCACTCATGACTCGAGTTGGGTATCCTTTCAATTCAGTCAATTCCAATTCTGCTTATCGAGTCTGATTCTTATCGATTCCCAGTTTCGATTCCAAAGTGGTAAAAAAAAAAAAACATTTCAATATCAAACACATTTATTATATGTCTCTTTTTGCAAAACATTTAATTGCTGCTGAATACCATGAACAAAAACTGGACTCGATTAAGAGCTGTTTGTGTGCAAAATAGAGCTGCACGATTCCTGATAAATTGAGCCTTTCTTTTTAGTTAAAATCTTATTTAAAAAAATAAAATAAAAATTGGACCATTCCATTCATAAATTCCATGAGATTTTGTTTAGTTGTTTAATATTTTTTCTTCAGAATTCTGAGAGAAGTACAACCTCCATTAAAAAAATAAAAAAAAATAAAAAATTCTAACAAACATTTCTGTTATATGTATAATATATATTGTACACTGAGCCATTTGAGATCAGTGATTCTTATGAATGATATATAAAACAAAACCAGAAATCATGACTCAAACACCAGCGTGCTGCAGCACCAGATCAGGGGTTTGACTTCCAGGGAGTGTGTGAACCTGATAAAATGTACAAAGTCATATTTTAACCATTTAGACCAATACAACAAAATCATAATTTTTATTTTATACATCTTAAATTTATATATATTTTTATTTTAAATTCTTTTTGACAAAATTTTATGTGCATAATTTATATAAATTTTTATAAATATATTTCAAATACTACTACTATAGCAGTTCCCCTACTATATATGGTAAAAAACTGTATTACACATGTAATTTTATGGTGGCATACCATTTTTGGAAGTGAAAAAAAAAAAACCATGTAATTTACAGTGAATAACCATAAATTGACATTCCCAGAATTTTTTTAAATAATTTTTAATAATTTCTTATTTTTTTTTTTTTAAATAACTGTTTCTACGTTTTTTCTTATCAGTTGTTCACATTAGGGTTGTATGTTACAGCTACTGTTGTTAAATGTCTATTGCATTATCTCAGTTGTGTGTGTTTAGTGTTTGTGTGAATGACACTGTGCACATACAATATTTATTATAATTAAAAAACATATATATAAAAAAAAATGTTAGAAATTTATCATGACTCATATATATATGCTTTGAAATTTATCATTGATAGAAAGGTGCTAAACACTTTTCCAGTTACTTCCATAAGGTGGTATTTAACATTACAGTAGTAAATGCAATTAGCTATTTACCGGAAAATTTATGTTTTTCCAGCATTTACTTAATATTCTTGCTACCCTGTTTTTTCATGTCAAAACAGTCATTCACAACTGGCTTCATTTTTGCTTTAATAAATGTTATACACAACACACACACACACACACATACATACATGTATACATACAATGCTATTACATAATATATGATATTATACATAGATATATCATGCTATATTTAGTATTGTGTTTTTTTTTTTTCAATTTTACAGTATGCATTATGTAATGTTAACTAATAGCATATTATATGTAACAGTGTTACCGAAATGTATTACTCCATTGACAGTATATGCATTTGAGCTAAAAAAGAACATATTATGTAGTTTTTCAACACTTATTAATTCTAATTAATGTAGCAGTCTATGATTGATTTTAATAATCTATATTAGGAAATGATTAATTGAGCTTCCACTAACATTAAATAATCTGTATTTGAAATAGATTGGCCATTGTTAGTTTATGTTTTTATTTTTTTATGGGGATTTTCAGCGAATAGCCCTTACTGTAAAATGTTTTCGAAATTCTAATGAAGTTTTTGCAGTTTTAAAGCATATTGTGCCTATCTTTCTTATATTATGTATAATTTAAAACATATATCACTTTAAAATAATTATATAAAATGTCTTACATGCATAAACTAATCACTGTTTACGCCATAATTTGCATTAGGTGTTTTTGTTTTGTTTTGTGTTTTTTGTTTTTGTTTTTGTTTTGTTTTGTTCAGTTTTCATTGACTGAAAATTTTTGTTTTTTTTTCTAATTTTTGTTGTTGCAGTTTTTGTTTTATTTTAGTTTTTGCCATGTATTAATGATACCATATTTACTTGCTCATCAAAGTCCAAATTAGGTTGCACTGGTACATTTAGGTAAGTCAAGGTTTCCCTGCCACATGATTTTTGTAAAATTACAATTTGTTGCCATGTTTTAAGCAAACAGATGAGCTGTTGTTTTTTGGAGTGTTTGGTGTGTTTTTGTTTTTGTGTGTGTGGTGTGGAGTGAGAGTTTGCTTTTTTTGTCATGTTTGTGATACATCATGTGTGTGTGTTCATGTGTGTGTGTGTGTGTGTGTGCAGTGAGAGACAGTTTGTGTGTCTCAGGTGTTTTGGATGATTTGTGACTATGTGTGTGTGTGTGTGTGTGTGGGGTGTGCTCAATGTAGTGAGCTGTGTGTGAGGGAGATGGTGAGTGTGTGTGTGTCTGTGTGTGTGTGTGTGCGGTGTGTGTTGTTGTGTGTGTTGTGTGGTGTGTGTGGTGTGTGTGTAGTGTGTGAGTGTGTGTGTGTGTGAGTGTGTGTCAGTAAGGCTTGTATTGTTGTAACTCATTGTGTTTTTGCTGGTAGACGATGTTGACGAAAAGCTGGTAATATCAGGGACAAACTGTGATTTCCAGAACTACAAGCATTATGGATCGTGATATTTATTAAATAAATGCACTTAAATCTCCTGATTATTGAATCTGGAAACACCTCCCAAAAGACATCTTCAGTTTGGTCTGTTTTATTTCTCTGCCTGTTTCCAGAGATCACCGGAGACTCAGTTAAACCCCAAACACACACACACACCATCATAAAGGACAGAAGCCTGTTTCCACACACACACACACACACACACACACCACACACACCCACACCCTCATAATGAAGGACAGAAGCCTGTTTCGTGTGTGTTTATTGTGAAACATCTGTGTGTGTGTGTGTGTGTTTATTGTGAAACATCTGCACTTTTCAACACTTCCCATCTTTCACATCTTCAATCCTCACGGCGTTTGTCTTGAAATGAACATTGTTTTCAGAACACATTTATATCTTTATTTGTTTATCTGTCACTGTTACTGTTTCATAAAACAAGTTTGCCAAATAAGCCAGGTTTATTTCAGTTAGTCTGACTTATTGTCAGTTGATTTGGTTCAAAATAAGTCAGACTAACTGAAATAAGCCTGGCTTATTTGGTAAACTTGTTTTATGAATCAGGCCCCTGGTGAAATGAAATGTCACGTCTGAATTTATGGCTGACATTAATGTTTTTTTATTATATTTCTCTGTATTTCAGTAGCTGTGCGGTGACAGACGTTTGGAGCTGAGGCCTGTTGCATCAAAGATTTAGACTAGTCTTACAATTTAGTCATCTAAATTTTTACTTTAAGATTGGTCTTTAAAATTCTGTTACATAAAAACGTAGATTAGTCTGAGTTGAATCCAAACGATGAAACTGATTACTCCTTGGCTAACGGCTAGTTGGTCAGAGTCAGACTAGATCTTGACTAGACTCAACATAGAGACTAAGTTTATATGTTGAGTGTCAGAGCTTGACGCTTACACTGTGCCCTCCAGAAGCCCTGAACCGCAACCTGGAAAAACTACACATACAGTATAATTACAGGACATTAGAAAGCGGAAATTTCACTGTTCTATATGTTCAGTAAACTGTAGCATGTTGTACACCTTCAAACATGTGTCTGTCAAATTTTATTTGTAACCATTTTTTTGTACTGCATTTTTGCAGAACTGAGAAATGAGAGCCTAGAGAGATAGCTAGTCTTGTGTCAGGAGAACAGGAAACTGCTACAGTACTGTATACTGTACTGGAACTTGGCCAAATGTGCAGAGGATGCTACATTTATTTATTTATTTATTTATTTTTACTGTACTGTATTGTGTTGCATGCCAAGTTCATACAATTTGTTGGTATTTGAACTTTTCTAGTGCGTTTCCTTTACTGCAAGATTACTTGACTGTAGTAAAATGAAAACATTTTTTTTTTCTGTATCTGTAATTTAATTTATGTTTACTGTAATAGAAATTGAGCTGCAAAAATAATTACTGAAAATCACAATTCTGAAAACAAAATAACAAATTACAAACGCAAATGCAAATCTTAAAAATAAAATAAAATACATAACAATTCTGAAAACATTATAACAAGTTACAAAACACAATGATCAATGCAAGTATAAGGGTCCGTCTGCGGTCCAAAAAGGGAGAGTTTCTCAGAAGTCCGATGTCATTTTCATCTAAATTATAATGCCTGAAGGCTGCCTGGTAAAGTACTGTTTATGAGAGCCGCACAGCTTGGTGTAGAGCTGTTACGAGGAAACCGTTCCTAAAGCACCTCCTACTGGGAGAGAATCAATTTTCAATAAGGTCGTTTTCTGCTTTTGAACTGTCTGTTAAAGTGCCCCTATTATGGGTTATGAAAGGTTCATATTTCCCCCAAAAAAACAGGGAAAAAAAACAGGTAAAAAAAAAAACCTTCATTGTCTAATAATATGCATTTATTTTTGTCATACTTCACATTTAACATGAAAGACAGCAATGAAACGTAGACTTATTGACGTATTTTAAACTCTGATCGATCGATTTCATGAGACATTCGTTTCTATTAAAATCTCTGTTTCTCGATAACGATTGATCTTAGCACTTAAGAGCGTTTTCTACGAGTCATTTTATGATCGTTCGTTATTGTTTCGTTATTGTTTCACGTGCGTTTCCAAAAAAATGCACTTCACACATTCGCACGTAGCTGTGCTTTAAGTGCTACTTAAGAATCGCTATCCGTTTGTCAAGTGCTGATTATGTCACCTGATAGAATGGCTCTTAACTGTAGTACAAGATCATTTATTGAAATGTTAACCTATTGCTGCATTCCAGACAACTTGGATATAATAACTATTATATTATATTATATTAATTATATTATATTATACTTAATATAATAATATATAATATACTTAAATATATATATATATATATAATATATATATATATAGATATAATATAGAGAGAGAGAGAGAGAGAGATGCAAGTCAGCAACTCATTGACAGATCACCCCCCCCCCCCCCCCCCACACAAACACACACACACCCCCAGCAGTCTTTGACACATATTTCCTTCATATTTCATCTTTTATTTATTTCGTTTGTTCAGTCATTTAATTTAGATGTGTATTTCTATTTTTTCTGCCCTTTTTAATAATTTAATTTATAAATTCATGATGTGACGTGACATACAGCCAAGTCTGGTGACCCATACTCAGAATTCATGCTCTGCATTTAACCCATCCAAAGTGCACACACATTCATTCATTAAAAATGAGTAATATAGTGTACAGTCAAGTACAATAAAATCCGTATATAATAATCACATTGCACTTGAATAAAGTTACAGGTGTAATATTTTGCATAGGGGCCCGGGTCTGACATGCTATGCCACTGTTTTCTACCGCTAGTCTGCGGTTCTTCCTGAATAGCTTGATTGACAGATGTCTCGTCCAGTCAGCGGTGAGTAATCTATTCTCACACCAATGTGCTGTCTCAAACTATACCCACCTCTTCCCGTTTTGTCTGATTTGTCCTTGTTTTCTGACTTATGTTTTCGGAATTGTTGTGTTTTCTGATTAGTTATTTAGTTTTTTTAGATTTGCATTTGTGTTTGTAATTTGATATTTTGTTTTCAGAATTGTGATTTGTTTTGCACTTCCTGGCCACCGTAGGGAAAGTCTTCTGTGCATATGAATTGTGTGTAAAAATTTACAGTTTTTTTTTTCATCTGCTTACAAAATCTTTCCTTGTCACACAGTTTCTGAAAGCTGACACTCAAACAGCAAAAGCGCACACCAAATCTGCAAAACCATACACTAATCATCAGCCTTTGACTCAGCTTTCAAAATGTTTGCTTTTGAGATGTGTTTGTGATATTTTGAACGCAGTGCTTTGTTTTGTAAGTGATGTGAGGCATTTTGCATTTTGTGTGCAATTCTTCTTTTGAAAAAAAAAGAGGCAAAGTTTTGAAAATGTGTGTAAGCAGTTAAAAAAAACTAAGAAAAACTGCAATAACTAGATTGAAAAGTTTGAAAGACAAATTTATTTTGGCTTGTTTAAAAAACATAAAATGGTTTGGTCAATTAGATGTTCTAGATGTTTGCTAAAGTGTTTGCTAGTTGGTTGCTAGGCTAGGATATTCTGAATGGTTGCTATGCATTTGCTGGGGTGTTGCTAGAGTATATGGTTGATAGAGTTTGTTTCTGGGTGATTACACAGACATTCCCAGCTCTGTTAATAACAGAAAATCAAAATAGTTTCAGCGCTTTAATATTATTGTATTCTAATATTAGGAAATTTAAGTTTTTGTTGGTCTTAAACTTGCACTAATCGTGATTATACCATCTAAGTAGCCTATGTTCTCCCTCTAAAAAAGTTTTTTCTTCTTCAATTTAATCTACCATTTTTTTTCTCGCTCTCCAACTGTTTTTCTCAATTTTTTTTTTCTTGCATGTGGTACCAACCTCAGCCACAAGGTGCCGCTATCATTAGCATTTAAGCTACTGCTCACACGCTTTTCTCTGATAATTTGAATATTAACAGTGAACATAAAGTGCTTAACTGAACTCAGGTAAAAGTATATCACGGTCACAGTCATGATTTTATTTTTGTTATTGTGGGTCTATCAACGTGCTCTAGACTGAGACGCCTCAAAGTTTTTTTGGAAGGGACAAAAAAAAAGAAAGTGTTTCGGTAGAGGAAATGCAAAAATTTGGAGAGATACAAAAAATGAAGAGGGAGAATAGTTTTCTGGGAGATAAAATGTTAAATGAAAAAATTATGAAGAGAAAAAAATTAGAGGAAAAAAAAAAATAACCAGAGAAGTTTTTTTTTTAAAGAAAATTCAGAAAGGGAAGGATTTTTTTTAGAGAAAAAATTTTTACAAAAGGTTTTTGAAGCTTAAAAATTCTGAGCAAAAATGCTGGATAGAAAAAAATATTTTGTGTGAAAGAAAAAATCAGTGAGAAAAAAATGATTCTGAAGAGATAGAAAATTCAAAAACAAAACAAAAATGGAGAGAGAAAAATGTTTTATGTGGGGGGGGGGGGGGTTGAAAGAGAAAAAAACAACATTGGAGATAAAAATAAAGAAAATCAGGAGAAATAAAAAAAAAAATTAAAATATCAGAGAGACCAATGTTTTTGGGTAAAAAAAATACACATACACATTCAAAAAAATACACATTCATCAACAGCTAGATGAAGCAAACACGATACTATGGAAGCCCTGAACCACCACGTGAAAAAAGAAATAAAAAAATCAAGGTGCAGAAAAAAAAAAAAAAACACTAGTGTCTCAGGTCCTTCCGGAATCTCGGTCCTTTCTTCTCTCTTCTGCAATGATATCTTTCTCCCCAAAAATCAAAAACTTTTGGTCCACTTTTTTTGTCCCAAAATCTTTTTTTTTTTCTCATGGAGAGAGAGAGAAAAAAAACACACACACACACACACATACACACAAACACACACACACACACACCAATACACACACACACAAGTACGTATTAGTGGAAAAAGAGAGAGAGAGAGAGAAAAAAGTTACTTGGCAAGAAAAAAAATCAGTAGAGAAAAAAATGAATAAAAGAAAACATTGGAGTGAAAATAAAATTCAGAGAGAGACAATTAGAGCAAAACAATTAAAGACAATTAAAAAAGAAAAGAAGAAAATCATTGTATGATCAGAGCTTCTATAAAATCTCAAATGTTTTAAAAGTTTGTGTTTTTGACACTGTTAGCTTGTTATCTTCAGAGAAACTTTTCTCACTTTTTTTCAACATAAACGAGGAGAGAGAGAGAGAGAGAGAGAGAGCATTATCATGCAGTACCAACGTTGTCACTATAGTTTAGCATGAAATTTAATGCTTACACTGCATTCTGTATTTAGACTTGGATAAATACATCTGCAAGAAGGTTTTGCAAATCAAAATTGAGACAAAATCAGATTAATATATATATGACCTTTAATTGTTTTTTGATTGTTAGTTGCAGCGACTCTTTTGTCTTGGCTGCCCTGTTGTTCAGTTGATTTTCTTTTTGTTTAATTTTTTTTTTTTGAGAGAGCGAGAGAGAGGTAAATTTATTTGGTAGAGGAATAAAATTTTAGAGCAAGAAAAAATAAATTGGGGAAAAAACTATAAATATTGGAGATGGAGAAAAAATGTTCAGAAAAAAAAAATAAACAAAACAGCGAGAGATCTTCTTAGCATTTAGGAACTAACACACTGCTTTTCACCTTTTGGTTCAGGACTTCCATTTGTTCCTTCTCTCTTGTGTTACCTATTTAGGAAAAATAAAATTGAAGAGAGAGAGAGAAAACAAATTCTTAAGACCCTCAAGACAATTGTTTTTCCACCTCGACTTTCCCCTCACATTGCAGTTCAGGGCTTCCATACAATATAAAACTCATGCTGTAAAAAAAGCTGAACAGTTTTTGACAGCTTCTGACAGTCGTATCGTGATTCAGTGGTCAGAGAGCTCAGCCTGTGTTTTGTATGTAGATGAACAAAGAAAACAGGCCTGTCGCAGCTGGACCGAACATTAATTAACATCTACAATTAATAAATTGACATCCCATCAAAACATGATAATGAATTATAATAAAAAAGAATATATAAATTAACCATATTTACAGGTCCTTCTCAAAAAATTAGCATATTGTGAAAAAAGTTCATTATTTTCCATAATGTAATGAAAAAAAAATTAAACTTTCATATATTTTAGATTCATTGCACACCAACTGAAATATTTCAGGTCTTTTATTGTTTACTAATACTGATGATTTTGGCATACAGCTCATGAAAACCCAAAATTCCTATCTCAAAAAATTAGCATATCATGAAAAGGTTCTCTAAACGAGCTATTAACCTAATCATCTGAATCAACTAATTAACTCTAAACACCTGCAAAAGATTCCTGAGGCTTTTAAAAAACTCCCAGCCTGGTTCATTACTCAAAACCGCAATCATGGGTAAGACTGCCGACCTGACTGCTGTCCAGAAGGCCATCATTGACACCCTCAAGCGAGAGGGTAAGACACAGAAAGAAATTTCTGAAACAAATAGGCTGTTCCCAGAGTGCTGTATCAAGGAACCTCAGTGGGAAGTCTGTGGGAAGGAAAAAAGTGTGGCAAAAAAACGCTGCACAACGAGAAGAGGTGACCGGACCCTGAGGAAGATTGTGAGAAGGACCGATCCCAGACCTTGGGGGACCTGCGGAAGCAGTGGACTGAGTCTGGAGTAGAACACATCCAGAGCCACCGTGCACAGGCGTGTGCTTTTGAACCAGAAACAGCGGCAGAAGCGCCTGACCTGGGCTACAGAGAAGCAGCACAGGACTGTTGCTCAGTGGTCCAAAGTACTTTTTTCGGATGAAAGCAAATTTTGCATGTCATTCGGAAATCAAGGTGCCAGAGTCTGGAGGAAGACTGGGGAGAAGGAAATGCCAAAATGCCTGAAGTCCAGTGTCAAGTACCCACAGTCAGTGATGGTCTGGGGTGCCATGTCAGCTGCTGGTGTTTGTCCACTGTGTTTTATCAAGGGCAGGGTCAATGCAGCTAGCTATCAGGAGATTTTGGAGCACTTCATGCTTCCATCTGCTGAAAAGCTTTATGGAGATGAAGATTTCGTTTTTTCAGCACGACCTGGCACCTGCTCACAGTGCCAAAACCACTGGTAAATGGTTTACTGACCATGGTATTACTGTGCTCAATTGGCCTGCCAACTCTCCTGACCTGAACCCCATAGAGAATCTGTGGGATATTGTGAAGAGAAAGTTGAGAGACGCAAGACCCAACACTCTGGATGAGCTTAAGGCCGCTATCGAAGCATCCTGGGCCTCCATAACACCTCAGCAGTGCCACAGGCTGATTGCCTCCATGCCACGCGCATTGAAGCAGTCATTTCTGCAAAAGGATTCCCGACCAAGTACTGAGTGCATAACTGAACATAATTATTTGAAGGTTGACTTTTTTTGTATTAAAAACACTTTTCTTTTATTGGTCGGATGAAATATGCTAATTTTTTGAGATAGGAATTTTGGGTTTTCATGAGCTGTATGCCAAAATCATCAGTATTAAAACAATAAAAGACCTGAAATATTTCAGTTGGTGTGCAATGAATCTAAAATATATGAAAGTTAAATTTTTTATCATTACATTATGGAAAATAATGAACTTTTTTCACAATATGCTAATTTTTTGAGAAGGACCTGTATATCTGGCAATATTACTATTACATACAATATTATCAGCGTCAGTTTGATAGTCTGATAATTGACAACATATCAGGACTCCATTTTGAGATTATACAGGTTTCATTTTCCGATCATTATAATGATTTCTGCTTTATTTTTAATGTTGAATAAGAAAGCATGTAGCATTATGAGAATAAAAAGACTTTCCGGCACTCACGTAAATGTGTTTTACGAGCTACACTGTACTATAAATACTTTAGTTTACACTCTCAAAGTGTTTTTGTCAAGCCGAAGTGAGGAAGACTATTCTGGAAGAAAAAGAAAAGTGTGAATCTGAAATAAGCACACGACACGTGGTGTAAGAAGTATATAACCAATTGTATTCCCTTCTGTTAATATACACGTATGCAGATTCATCTCACTGGAACACTCTACAATAACATTTAGAAAGAACAAGAGAGCCGAGGAGAAACGCAACTGACAAACCTGAACAGGAACGGATAGAATGGAAACACATTCACACAGACAAACAAGCACACAAACACTCACACACACACACACACACACACACACACACACACACACACAGAGTTGGAAGAGTAAAATCAAATGTTGAAGATGATGTCTGGTCCTCGTTGAGTGAGTATGGAGAATGAACAGCCCTCCACACGCTGGGTAAAAGAGCGAGCAACATGATTTAAAAAAACCACGAGGATGGAGTCGATGATCAAAGTCTTCTGGATTCAAGGAGATACTCTCCCACCTGGTAAAGGAAATGTTCTCGTGTAAACCAAATCACATTTTGCTGTTTAATGTTCAAAGAGCATCTGCTTTCTGGAATCCGATTCACTGATCTTTGAATTTCACTGCACTCTCTTTTTTTTTATTCTTATGGATGATAATTAGGAAAAACACATCTCTTTTAGCACTGGGATGAGATTCAAATATTTAGACATTTCACAAACTGTTTTTAAACATTTTCTTTCAATGTAGAGTTGAGTTCTTTTAATAGAGTTGAGAAAATTAGAATACTAGAGTTCAAGATGTACATCTTCCAAGGAACAGGCATTTGGTCTTTCATTCGAGAGAGTTCGTTCCATTAAATGCAAGTTCATACCTACTTTCTTCCTGAAAGAACGTGTTCAAAGATGCAGGTCAGTTCACATTCCCTATGTGGGATGTACATTAACTGGAACGTTATTGTCTTTTCCCTTTGACATTGTGACGAAATAAAAAAAAAAAGCACACACACACATATAGAAAACAAAACAAAAGACATCTTAGCATCCTGCTCGGCTGTTTTCCACTGATACGGTTTGTTGACGTGATGTAGGTAGGTTTTGATCAATCGCGTCAGACTTTCAGTTGCTTATGTCCCTTTGTCTTTTCAAATATCTGTATATGAATATTTCTTTTTGCCGTTGGGGGTTTCAGGTTCTTGAATGTGGAGCAGAATCCAAGATCTTTAGCGGGTCCAGGACAGAGCCCTGGGGAACCCCAAAAACACACAACAAATATTTTCTTTGAACGCGGGGTTGACTGCAGGCCTCCGAGAGTACTAGGGGCTGAAGGGATCATCCACAGATGTTTCGCTAGTTGTAACGGTTTGATATATAGATATATATTTATTTGTTTGACTCCACATAAACAGTTTTTGTTTCTTTTCATTTTGAATACCACATGCTGGAAACACAACAGAATTACGTTGCATCTGCTCCTGAGCACCAACGAGAAGGAGAAAAAGAGAGAACAAGCCAAGAAAGGTTGTGAGGAAAGAGAGAAAGAGAGGGATGATGGGAGTGGAGGATGGAAACGTGAAGCACTTGGAAAGAGAGGGAGACGGATTTGACACGGAGCTGATTTGGCAGTATTATGGAGGAGTGTGACTGCTAAACGTTTTCGGCACCATCTGTTCCTGAAATGTCACCTATGCCAACCCGTTCCAACCAAACTGCTCTCATTCCCAAATGATTCTCAACCACATCCAATGCTCTGATGGAGCAACAATGGATCGCCCAAGCAGCCTGGCGTGCGTGGGTGTTTTGACATCAGATTAGGAAATGATCTGAATATTGAGGATTCATGTAGTAATTACAAAGAACAAACTAGAACGTCAAATTACATGTGAGGAAAAATCCACTTTTCTTCAATATAAAAGGTTTGCAGAGTCTCTGTTTGTAATAGGGATTAGCTATCTGTAACAATGTAAATGAGGAAAGGGGATGATTCTGAACCCTAGACACTTTCGAACTCTTTAGCTCTTGCTGGAAATAAAGCCAACAGCTAGAATGGAAATTAAAGAAGTTGATGTCAGAGCTCTCAATGTGACCGGTAAACTGCCGACAAATACCCGGACCACCCTTTTCATTCCTCATCCTATCTCTCTCCTTCTCCCCCTCTCTTCCACCTCAGTTGCTCTGGAGGCCGAGCTCAGACGTAATACTCCTTGTCTTTGTTTTTCTTGCTCTTTGTGCCCATCTTGGTTGCACCGGGCTGCTTCTCCTTCACCAGGGCACCGTTGCTTTGTGTGGCCGAGTTGCTGATGTAGTTGCGACTCTGGTCCACCTGGTAGGAGCCTTCATCACGGTTGCGATACTTGTACATGGCGTAGAGCAGGATGAGGATGCAGAGGGCGGCTGCGGCCACGATGCCCACCACCATACCTGTCGTGCTACTGGACTCTCGGATCACCTCCACCGCTCCTGGAGGCCCTCGGTCTGGTGACGAGGGGTCTGTAGTGGGCACATAGGGGAAATTGGGAGGATAAGTTATACCTGGGACATGCCGATGCCGTCCGCCATGTTCAGGGTCACCCGACGGCTGTACGGGCGGCAGCAGCACCTGGTCACGGGTGTTCATTTTACCCGCGGGGATGTTGGGGCCACTGTTGATGCCGGGTTTGAGCCGGGGCACCGGGGGGGCCGTGGGGGTGAACGGTAGTGGCGGGCGATGGGACTCGGGCAAACGGGCAAAGGGCCGGTCACCTCGGGGGTTCCCGGCTGCGGGGGGAGGGGGGAGTACGGTCCGGTCAGTGACGAGGGGGGAGTTTTTATAGTAGTCCTCATCGTCGGACTCCGTCATCTCGCCCGAGCCATAGGCCGAGACCTCCATGGGATCTTCGCAGTCCTCCTGGTCCAGCGGACAGGGGGGCCGGACGGGCAAGGGGAGAGACTCTTTGGTTGTCTCGAGCAAGGTGAGGAAGGGGCGATATGTCGGGGACGGGGGGATAATGGGGTAACGTGTCACAATTGACGGGGGGTCAAGGGAATCCACAGTTATAATTGGCAACACTAGTTCACCTCCTAGGATGAAAGAGAGAAGGAACACGGTGTTAGTTAAAACCTGAGCAAATGAATGCACAAGAGAGAGAGAAGAGCCATCATTAGAACAGCACTAAGACTTAGTGAGGTTAGTTCTAAAGTTAGTTTTCGTTTAGCATCTATTTCAAATTAGACTATAAACAGCTAGGCTAAGGCTAAGGCATTACAGTCGTCCTTTACTGTACATTACAGGGTTAGAGTAATACAGAGAAACATTAAAACTTAAGCATGTGCTAGACCAGCTAGAATGTACATTCAATGTAAAAATCCTACAAAAACAGTTCTACGTCTGTGCTACAAGCTAATGCTAGCTGTGCTAACCTCCACTCACTGACTGCATGTTTAAGAAGAGAGCAAACCACGTAGTACAGGTCACTTACATCAACAAATTGGCCGCATGATTTTTGCATGAAAAAAAAAATTACAAAAAGAAAGCTGTGTAAGATTGTTCTGGGATAGTAATAAACAAATTTCAGCCCATGTTTAAAAGTAGGTAAAGTGTTTTGAATTCATCATTCAGTGAACGTTTTTTCAGAGCTCATAAGGCTCATAATCCCCATTCCCCGTTGGCATGGTGATAGCTCGCTAATGATGATGTTCTATATGCAAAACTTCCCACTCTCACCCCGGGATACCGAAGGTGATATTTTCAAATTATTGTCCCACAAGACTTTCCCCCCCCAAAACACAGACCAAATCTTTCAAGATAATTATCCATAAGCCTGTCCCTTAAAAATCACACAACAAAAAAAAAAAGCCCATTTTTTCCCCGGAACTGGCTTGTCAAGCAGGAATGTCAAAAGTTGAAATTACACAAGACGTATTCAAGTATTCATTAGGATTCAGCTCAGATTTGTAAAACAATTTCATTTGTGCCTTCAACACTTGAGATGAAGAATGAATCTAGGAACAACGGGGTGCAGTGCAGAAGAGATGTTTTGTTTAAATACATCAATGCACATCATTGTTATTCATATGATGAGGCAAATTAGTGTGACAAACATTGCTTGGGGGGGGGACTGTTTGGATGTGATCTGTGCGCTTTGGGAAACATCTCAAACCATGGCATCAAACACGGCACCCTCCCCTTAACCAGAAGAACCTTCAAAAAGACCATCCTGTTTGCATATTGATGAACAGAGTCAATTAAGCTCAAAAAAATCCACCAGGAGAAAAGGTGACATTAACATTCAGAACACACATACAATCTGTTAGAGAAGCTGAAATGGAAACAGTATGTTAATGGCATCTTTCACAGAATCTGTCCCACCCAACAGCCCCGGCGTAGAGGTGTGCATCTGCGGGTTGAGAGTCTGGGGAACGGTTCAGTTTAAAATTAATGCCTGTTCACCGCCGACAAATCTTTTATATCCATTTCTAGAAAAAGCCGCTGGGGGCAACCCATGCCGTTTAGAGGAACGATCTGTCAGGGGTGCGCCGAATGGATCTCCTTGAAATTCAGTAACTGACACAGTGCCGGGCCGTATGTGGGTTATACGAGACCATGTGTTAATGTGCCACCGGGCACAAGCTATATTTCCTGATTTTATTAAATTGGTTGGAATATCTTACGATACACAAGGAAATACAGAGCAATCTGTTCCCAGAGAGGGCAGAATCACTCACAGGAGAGAGAACCTTCAATCCTGACGATTACCTTCTAGTATCTTTCTCTAAATCGCACTTGAAGGCAGAACTGATATAAAAAGCAAAGAGATGTGAATGATAAACTTTCTCAAACCATCAATCCGCAGACGTACAAGTCAGTGAATGTGTGCAAAACCCATCAGTCTGTCTGTGTGTTTGTGACAAATCTTTTGTTATAGGTTAGAAATCATTGTTCCCGTAGTCTGTGATGGTCAAACTTTGCCTCCTTGTGACAGTTTTGTGTTGACTGCAAGAACAACATCAGAATAGTATTTTACTGAAATGCTGCAAACGCGAGATGTTAAAAATCAACGTACTCCAACCAACCCTAGACAGGTCATTTCCACTTTGCTGCCATCTGGTAAGTGCTTTAGTAGCCTGATTGTCAAAAACTGAGAGACTTAGGAGGAGTTTCGTCCCCCAGGCCATCAGCTCCTACTAAACGCAAAACCAGCCTCTTAACTTCCAGTTTTCCCTCTCACTGAATATTCACTTAAATCAGTTAAGATATTTCATCATGTCCTACTTCATACTGACATATTGACAGTGGTCAAACATCTTTGCACATTCACCCTCTAGCACATTTCTGTGTGTATCTTCAGATTTAAGACTTCAGTATACTTTCAATGCACTTATTATTCCATGAAATTTATTTTCTATGTTATATTTAATTACTACAGTAGTTTTTTGATATTTTATTCTTATATTTTTAATTGTTACAATTTTATTTAACGTCTTTCATACCTAATTTGAGGTTTTTTGTCATCTGTGTTGTGATTCTTGAATAATGCACCTGTCCATGGAGCAGACCGGATCAAATTGCACCTGCTGGTTTATAATTGTCATAGATTAATCGTGTAATGTTGAACGAATAAAAATCTGAAATTTTGGACTCTTGATGACTCATGCGTACAAACGAAATATCTAACATGCTCAGCGTCCCTTGGTGCTTCGCACTTGTTTCACGATGACTGTCTGTCAGTTGTAACTGGAGTAATGACTGCAGCTTTATTTCGTGCTTTTATTTCTTAAAAAAACTGCACAACAAAGGAACTTAATCTGTCTGTTTCAAACTCCACTGCGAGGGGGGGGGAAAAAATAGGAGAGATGAAATTGAAGCCAGACAAAATACCAGAGAGGCCACTGTGTAATGTAACCAGGCAAATTCAATGGGCATTAACACGTTAGAAATGCACAGACAATTAAAATTAATACTAATGGGAACTTTAAATCTAAGCCCAGACCACCTGCAGCAACACACTTTGGTGCTTATACTGCAGTTTTGAGATGGAGAAATTGGAAATACAAATCACAGGCTACAGCAACAAAACACAAAACCCCAAAACAGTCCTCTTTGTCTCCCTTCACTGAAATTCATGAACACGTCTGGGTAATAAGATATTCCTAAACAAGTCATTAATTACAATCTACTAATACATCTTCCACAGGTCTGGATATTAGATTACTATCTCCAAACGTTAATGGCTTAGTCATATCAACCTCGGCCAGTTGACAAAAACAAGGACGACATGAAATGGCTCTTCAATTTATTCGTCAACTAACTAAAGTTGATCTTGATCACAATTAAATAATTCTTGAGCTGACCAAGTATTTAACGGTTCACATTATACAATGGTTCCTAACATTAGAATGTTACCTTTCTACATTAGTGTTTTATAAAGAATTTGTTTACTAGCTTCTAAAGTAGGTAATGCAATTATGTCACCGGGGTATGGGACTCTTTAACCTTGTTTTAAAAAAAAGGACTCTTGTTAATTACTATAGAATTAGAGGACATTTGGGGCCTTAATGTGTGTGGTGGTATTTAGGTGTGCGGCAGAACCAGTTGCACTCTGAATTGTTGTGGGTTATTCACCGTGTGTGTGTGTGTGTGGTGGTATTAAAATTTGTAGTGGGTTTTGTTGCTATTATTTAATCTGCCCATATTTGACTCGTTTTAGACAACCGCTCATGGACAAACCTTGTCCAACCTGCTTTCCTTTTTTTTATTACTATGTGCCCATATTGGGACGGTGCTTCCTCCCCTGCTAATGTGATTTAATCCCCGTTTATTTATTTTTTTTACTCGAACTCGTACCATGCACACCTTTCCTGCCCATATTGTGGTCGATACTTCCTGTCGTTAGAGTTACCTTATTATTGCCTCTGCTTGCTGCCTGATGGATTGAAATTGGCGATTAATTGTGATAACAGCTGGCCCTGGCTTGGTGGCAGGAGATACAATCATTGGTTCGTTAGGGAGAGAGGGGGTTGCTGGTGGTGGTTGTCATCTGTCTGCCATTGTGTCAAAGGCTCTCTCTCCCGTTCAGCAAATGAAAGCCCAGGTTCCTAGGCCTCTCTGTTTGAACACCGGTGAACTGCAGCTTGGATTTCCTTCAACGATCTCTAATTGTCCGAAGGATGGCAAGATCCATACTGTGGTTCCAGTCGTTGGTGCTGTCTGAAGATCGTGGCTATCCTCGAAACTTCCTCAACGCTCTCTAAGGTGGGGCCTGAAGGGCCGGAAACTATATATTTATCCCATTGCTTGTGTGTGTGTGACCTCTGCTATCTAGGACGTCTGGGTGGTCATTTGTGGGCTCTGTTCTAGAATTATGGTTTCTGAGATTTTGGGTTGGTTCGGGTCCCAGTGCTCCGTGAAGACGGCCTTGGTTATGTGCGGGAATTCTTTTGCTGTCAACGCGTGCTGTTTGCTGCCCTGGAGTACTGTCAGCGTTCTCATGTGGGTCTTGATGATCTGCTTGTCCCCCCTGCCTCCCTCTGTATCTGTTCCTCTGGACGCCCGGTCCGCTTAAACTGTAGAGGGAAGGACCGCTGTCGCGAACTACCTAGAGCCTCCAGTCAACTGAACTTTTGAACACTCTTCAAAGTGTTTTTAGAGACTTGATCTTCGAGGACTTTCCTTTACATATTAAGTATTTTACTTAGTTACTGTGCTTGTTTGCGCATTAATAATAGTGTGTAGGCTTTTGTATTCAAGCCTTTGACTGTCTGTTGGGTTTCTGTGGCTGGGGCCACCCCGAGTCCAATTATTTAAACGTTGGTCACTAGGTGACAATTACATCAGAAGTAAAACAATTTCATTACTAGACCAAATCAAGATAGTAATCCACTCTCAGTATATATTATCAGTTTACATTACACACAATATTATTCATGATTCTGAGCTCTTAGTCTAAATGCACTACAAAACATGATTTAATTTTCCACAGTATTTTGTCTTGTTTTGCGGTACAAATATCTAAACAGAAAAATTAACTTAATTCAAGGTGGAAGAACAAGGTTCGATTTTTTTCTGAACTGCATCAGCAGAGATTTTTTTTCTAACATTGTTTTGCCTCTCAAGTAATTATATCTTTGATTTGAGAATGACCAGATATTTGTACTGGAAAATAAGACAACACATACTAAGGACAGAAGTGTTTTGTCCTGGAGAGGGTTTTTTGAGTAGAAGCCCCAGAAGTTGAACAGATGCTCTAACTGGAATCACACTTATGACAAGATGAGGGGCAGCACAATGAAAGACACTCCCTATGTCCAGAAAAACATCCAGCTTGTTTTGGACATTCAAGAGCTTGTTTTCATCCACAACACAGTCATTCAATAAAAGTTGGAAATGTGACTGCTGTTGGCCACGGGCGCTCCAGGCCACGGGGAAGGCTGGATTTGGAGTTGGAGTTGATTCGATATCTTTTTTTTTCTTTTTAGCTAATTTGATTTTGAAGCTGATACCTTTATATTTTTTTTTTTTTTTTAGAGTGATGGAAGGGGGTGGCGGACCAACCCGATGCTTAATATATTGATGACAGAAGACACCGGAAGCCTAGATGCTCAGAGAAACTGAGTAACCTCTATAAATGTACTTGCGTCACATCAAACCAAACATTTCATATGCAGCGTGCTGAAATATTCATTGTTTGTTTTGTTATTCACTTGCTTCTGCAACTCTAATAAATTAGAATATCTTGATTGATATTTGAAGAGGCACGATAGTATCTTGCTTTATTGTTTTCTATAAAGCCAATGAACACCAATTTATGAAGCTATAATATCACAAAACCTGCTTCTTGTCATTTAGTATATATATATATAATATATATATATAAATATATATATATAAAACTAATTAAAATGACAAAAGCCCAAAACAAAACGACCCTAAAACTGAAATAAAATAAAGCCAAAATAGAAAATATTAGCCCCTCCCAAAAAACAGACTAATAAAAATGGGGGGGAAAAAGGCAAAAAAACCTCACCAGAATTGACTAAAATGGAAATAAAAATAATTTTAAAGTTTTATAAAAAAATTAGAAGAAAACATAAAAATGGGAAAAAGCCCATAATGTATTTACTTAAACTGAAATTAAAATAAATAAAAAAAAACTGAAATATGAACTATAATAAAAATGCAACATTTTTAAAATTTAAACCGTACAAACGGCACATTGAAAAATTAGAACTTAGAACTTTAGTATTTTATAAATACACGCAGTTATATAAATCATGGTTTCATCTCTCTAGACTGTAATTGCTATGTCTGTGACACTATCATCACAATTTATCTATGCAGCTGTAAGGTTTGAGATATAATGCAGTTGTGTGTGTTGTGTTGTAACAGTCAGTCTTTTGTGTTGTTTGTAGTGTAACAGTCAGTCCTGTTGTGTTTGTGTGTAACACTGTTGTGTGTAAAAGTCAGACTGTAGTGTCGTTTTGTTTTTTTTTTTGGGTACAACAGTCAGACTGTTTCCTGTGTTTGTAACAGTCTGTTGTTTGTGTGGTGTAACCAGTCCAGATTGTAGTGTGTTTGTGTGTAACAGTAATACTGAAGTGGGTTGTGTGCAAACAGTCAGGACTGTTTAGTGTGTGCATGTGTGTGTTTGTGACATATCAGGACACAACTTTGTATATATGACATATGGGTATGACCACAGAGTGATTACAACGAGTGAGGATGACTTATAAGGACATAAACCCAGGTCCCCATTTTTCAAAAATGCTATAAACATTACAGGTTTTTTTGAGGAAAGTAAAAATGCACAAAGTATACCGGTAAGGGATAGGGTTAGGGGTAGGGTTGGTGTAGGGCAATAGCACAACCAGTTTGTAAAAGTATAAAAACCATTATGAATATGGAATGGCCCCCACAATTCACAAAAACAAACGGTGTGGGTGTGTGTGTGTGTGGGTGGTGTGGTTATGTGTGTGTGTGTGTGTGTGTGGTAACAGTCACAGTCTGTTGTGTTGTGTTAAAAAAATATGTTGTAATAAAAGTCAGACTGACATGTGTTTTGCGTTGGTAACAGTCAGATTGCCTCATGTTTGTTTATAACAGTCAGACTTTAATGTTTGAGTGTAAACAGTCAGACTGTAGTCTGTTTGTGTGTAACAGCAGGATCGTCTCAGGTTGTAACAGTCAGACTGTAGTGTTCTTGTGTGTAACAGGACAGTCAGGCATGTAGTGTCTTTGTGTGTAACAGTCAGACTGTCTCGTGTTTTTGTGTAACAGTCAGACTGTCTCTTGTTTTTGTGTAACAGTCAAACTGTCTCGTGTTTTTGTGTAACAGTCAGATGTAGTGTGTTGTGTGTAACGACTGTAGTGTTTGTGTGTAACAGTTCGGACTGTCATGTGTTTGTGTGTAGCAAGTCGGACTGTCGTGTGTTGTGGTAGCAGTCGGACTGTTGTTTGTTTTTGTGAAAACAGTCCGACTTAGTGGTTTGTGTGAAACAGACTGTATTTTTTGTGTAAAACTTTTGGGGACGATGTGTTTGTTGTAGCGTGGGACTTTTGTGTTTTTGTTGAAAACATGGGTTTTGCCCTTTTGTTTGTTTTTAACAGCCCGACGGTATTTGTTTTTTTTGAAACAACTTTAGTTTGGGGTGAAACAGTCGGGACTGTAAATGTTTTTGTGTGTACAGTGGGACGGGGTCGTGTTTTTTTGTGTGTAGCGGTCGGACGGTTGGGGTTTTGTGTGAAACCATTTCAGACGGGAGTGTGTCTTGGGGTGAAAAACAGCCAGCTGTCTCCTGTTTGGTGAAACGGGCGGGACGGGGGTTTGGCCCTTTGGGGTGAAACCGTCAGACTTTTGGGGGATTGTGGAAAACAGTAGATTGTCTCGGTTTTTTGAAAACATCGGAACTGTGATTGTTTTTTGTGTAACAGCCCCAACGGGTCTCGTGTTTTGTGGGTAACAGCCCAGACTGTAGGGGGGTTTATGTGAACTGCCCAAAATGCTGTTGTTTTGGGGTAACGTCAAAATGTAGTGTTCTTGTGGGTAACGGGCCGACTTTTCCCCGGGGGTTTGTGTGAAAAACAACTGTAGGGGTTTTGTTTTAAACAGTCAGCCCTGCCTTGTTTTTTTTGTGTAACAGTCAACTGTGGGTGTTTTTTTTGGCCCCCATTCGACTGAAAGGTGTTTGTGGTAACAGACTGTAGCGTTGGGTGAAAACAGTGGGAATGTCATTTGTTTGTGGGGTAACACCCGACTTTTTGGTGTTTGTAACATCTTTTTTTTTGGGTTGTGTAACAGTATACTGAAGTGTGTTTGTGAAAAATAGTCAACTGTGTTTGTGTGTTGGTGGGGTTGTGTGTGTTTGTCCGTCAGTCTGTTGGTTTGTGTTTAACAATCGTTTTTTAAAAAAGGCGATTCAAGTTTTGAACCCGCAGATTGCTCATGGTTTTGATAACATAAATTTTAGGGGTTTTTGGGGAACGCAGACGGGTGTTTTTGTGTGTAACAGCCAGACTTTTTCATTTTTGTGGAAAAACATCAGATGTAAGTGTTTGTGGTAAAAAGTCGACTGCCCCTGGGGGTTTGTGTGAACAGTCGGGACAGTAGTGGGTTTTTGGGTCAGTCAACTGTAGTGTTTTTTGTGTTAAAAAGGCCCCTGTAGGTTTGTGGTAAACGTCGGACGGGTCGCGTGTTGTGTGTAGCAGTCGGCCCGTCTGTGTTTTTGTGTTAAGAAAGTCGGACTGTCTTTGTTTTTTTTGTGTGAAAACAGTCAGACTTTTCCGTGGTTTGTGGTAACAGTAAGACTGCCCGTTTTTGGGGTGTGAAACATCAACTGTATTGTGTTTGGTTTTAAAAATCGGGAATGTCGTGTATTTTGTGTGTAACCCAAAAACTGTTTGTGTTTTGTTTTTAAACCAGCAAATTGCTGTAAAGGGTTTTACCATTATAAATGGGAATGGGGGGCCGGGCTCCAAAAAATTTTTTAAATTGGGAAACCCTTCAATGGGGGCGAGTTTAAATTTGGCCCCAAAGGGAAAGACCCAGCTGAGATGAGGGAGGGGTTTTTGGCCCCTGTGGGGAATTTTTGGCAGAAACCAAATCCCAGAGTTTTCCCAAGCCCCCGCCATCCATAGGCCTATCCTTCCCCTTGAATCTGTGGTCATCCATCCCCATAAATACGAAAACCGTGGGAAATGCCGGGATGCCATTTCGACCCTCGCACTCTTCTCTGTTTTTGGGTATTTCATCTTTCTTGTTTTTTTTTAATTTTCTGCCCAGTTTGGGGAGGGTTTGAGTCCCCAAAAAATTTTTTTGCTCTTTTTTCCTTTAAAATTGTTTTGCCCAGGTGAAAATAAAAATATTTGTTTTCCCAAAAAAAAGATGGCCCTGCGTTCCCCCTCAGTTTTTTTTTGCATGGTGTGCCTTGGGGGGTTGCTGGGGATTTGAGGGGTTTCCTAAAGAAATTGGTTGAAAAGGGGATCTGGCCTTTGGTTTGCTAATTTTTATAAGGGGTTTTTCTAGGTATGGATACTAGTTCTGGGGGGTTTTTTTTGGCTAGGATGATCGGGTTTTCCTCTGTATCCGTGCTAATGAGGCATCAGATTTTTCGACTGTTTGTTATTGCCACATTAAACAGGTGACAAATCTTTTTAACACATTTAACATGACATGGGGGAATGCTTGATACAAATCTGTGCTCTTTGCTGCATTAGTGAAGGTGTGGGTGAGATCTGACCGAAAACACACCGACTGTGAAAAAAACCACCCATTCCTCAAAAATGCTTAGTAAAAGGGCAAAAACTCGTCCATATGGCTTAAAGACAAAACACAGCCCAAACACACCCAATCCATTCACAACACCCCCCGGATAAACACCCCGGGACACTAAAAACGCCCCTTTACTCCCAAAAAAAAACTTTGGTTTAAAATACAACGGGGTTTTTCAGGAACTAAACATAGGTGAACATGAGTAAAATAATCTCACCATGTAGTTTTCATAATTTATATTTATTATAAATTCTATCTATTAATTGATCAGGCTCCAACAATCAAAGCTACTATATGAAATTAAAAGATTAAAGACATTGTATGGTATACAATTCATTTATTAGTACTTCAAACCATAAGATTTCCAACCTGAATTAAATTAATTTAGGTTCAATCTGACTTTCAACTTGAATTGAGGCATATTTTGTCCAATCACAGCCTGCAACACTGGATTCGATTGTGTGTGTGTGTGTGTGTGTGTGTTTACCAGCATTATCAAAAACAAACATGAGATGGTAAGGACTGAATCAACGTTTCCAGGCTCACACTTCCTCAAAGATCTTTCATCATCACTCGGACATTCTGCTGAAGCTACTAACAGATCGTCAGTATTACTGCCAGAGAAAGAGACAAGTCAGATAGTCAGTGTCTATCTTCAATATAATGAAATTAAAAATACAGCAAAACACCAAAACCGCATTCACAGGAGACAGCTGTCATGTGATGATCCCATCACACTCTCGACTGAAGCTCTGTGAATCACTGTTTTCAGTCCATTAATCAGGTGCCCATGTGTAAATCATACTCGGTAACTTATCTGAACACACATTAGCAACTGGAGACTGTAATAATCTGAGCCTAAAACTGCTGCCCCACAGACACGTGTCTGAAATTCATTCTCATCTGTCCGTTTCTTCTGACACCGTTCAAAACTCATTTCAGCATCCTAAAACATAGAGAAAACGCGTCTCTATGAGGAAAAAACCAGTCAGCCCCCCCGGTGAACCCAAGCTTTTATCAGCCCTCAGAGAGCTTCTCCTCGAAACAAAGAGCTTCGATCAGACCTGTGATTGACAACACGTCCATCTGTCTATCTGCAGCCCTTGTTTATGGTCCATCCATCTTGTCTGTACTCTGTCCATCCATCCATCCGTCTTCCTGTCTGTCCATCTGTCTAGCTGTTCATCCATCTATTTCTCTGTTCGTCGTCCTGTCTATGAGCCATTTGTCTGTCCATCATTCACCTTTGTCTATACTGTTCATCCATCCATATATTTGTCTCTCGTCAATCCATCTATCTGTCCCATCCATCCATCGGTCAATTTGTCTGTCTGTCCGCCATCTGTCTTCCGTCTGTCACATAACTAAAACTAAAACTCAACTATAAAAACACTCAGCTATATTGCCAAGGCAACGATTCTGCGTAAGTAATGTACTAAAATAAAAAAATTAAAAATTAAAAAAACAACCAAACAACAACAACAAAAAAAACTGTTTAAAAACAACACTGTCTATATTTTACAGTCACTAATACAATTACAATACATCTTATTGTCAACCATGGTTGCAAAATTTGTCTTTGACCCACACCAGCAAAAAAACAAAACACAAATTTACATATACAGAAATGAAACTAAATCTGTAAACTAATCTAACCTTTTAAAAAAACAACAAAAAAAAATTCTGCACTGATTTTTATTAAAATATTTCCAGGAATACAAACCTTCCAAAAACAATTTTGCATGATAATACAGATAACATAAGTGAATGAAGATGGAATTAGTAGTTAGGCGTTAGTTCTGGTACAGTGAATCTCGTCCATGATATGCATGGATCGGTTGTTTGTGGAATGGACGGGAGGAACTTTTTCGTTCTTAGCAGATTTATTTGATGCCGCTGCTCACTTGAAAAAACCAGCCGCAGGATACAACCTGTTTTCTTTTACTTAGTTCTGAAAACAGCTGCAGGCTATTGTAGTGAAGGCTTGGCGTGTTTCTTCACTTATTTAGTTCAATAAAGTGACATTTATTAGAGACTACATCATTTGGAGCGCCCCCCCGCGGATTCAAATCACATTTCAGCTTCACGTGTTTCATGTAAACCAACATGACATGTTCAGTGGTCCGGATCCCATTTAATTTCGTCCTCTGCCCAGCAAATGGCAATTAAACCGCCACAGACTCAGGAAAACCATTCCCAAGTGGGGAAAAAGGCTTTTCTTTTGTTTTTCAGATATTAATGGGCGCTGCCTCGGTTTTGAATGTTGTTGTTGCTATAATCAAGTGTCTCTTCTTCCTTTTGTGAACAAGTGAATGCGCTCTCAGTACAGGAAGAGGAAAGCCATTAACCGCCAGGCAAACGGCTGGGTGTGTTTTCATTGTCTTTGAGGATGAGTTATAGGATCTGGTTATTTGTATACAGTCACACGGCCTCATGAGAACATTTAAGATGGCTGCGGGTCAGTACATTTACATCTGATTATTTCTGAGGGTTATTTTGAACCTGTATGCAGATTGTAGGCACCGTCGCGTTAGATACACAGCTACATTTAAACAGCATGTACATACTGTTTCAGACCTTCAGAATAAATGACATACGGGAGCAGCGCCACCAGCCTAAAGATCTGCAGAATGAAGTTACTTCTGCATTTCTAGCATTTCCACAGCGCCTCAGTGTGGATAAACCCATGCCTCCCACAGATGATGATCAATTGCCTCCTCCTACATCACTGCCTGTTTAGCCCCGCCCAACAATTCACATCGCACTACGGTTTAGCCCACACCCACTGATTCTAAAGCAGCATGCCTGGGCATCCCCCACCCAACCGAGTCTTACGTCACATGCCTGTTTGCCCCGACCCCAACAGATTCAACCATACACTGCCTGTTTAAGCCCCCGCCCACCGAATTCTAACATCACTGCCTGTTTAGCCCGCCTCACCGATTGCCACGCCCTGCCTATTAGACCAGCTCACGATTCTACGCCCCCTGCCTGTTTAGCCCCGCTCACCGATTCTACCGCAACTTGCCTATGTAGCCCCGCCCACCGATTCTACGCCAATGCCTATTAGCCCCCGCCCACCGATTCTACGTCACTGCCTGTTTAGCCCCGCACACCCGATTCTACATCACTGCCTGTTTAGCCCCGCCCACCCGATTCTACGCCACTGCCTGTTTAGCCCCCGCACACACCGATTCTAACGTCACGTGCCTATTTAGCCCCGCACACAGATTCGACTCCACTGCCTATTTAGGCCCCGCCCACTGATTCTACGTTCACTGCCTATTTAGCCCGCGCACACCGATTCTACGCCACTGCCTGTTTAGCCCCGCCCCACCGATTCACGCCACTGCCTATTTCAGCCCCTGCCCCCGGATTTCTACGCCACTGCCTGTTTAGCCCCTCCACTGATTGGTGCATGTAGTGTTTAAGAGAGAGGTAAATGTTGCAGGTCCTACACAGAAACAAAACGATATAAAGATGCTCCTGAAGACAACAAGATGCTTTGCAGTGCCAAGTTGTGGGAAAAAGCATTTTCTACATTCCACAGCTCAGTGTGGATAAACCCTGCCTCCACAGATGATGATCAATTGCCTCCTCCTACATCACTGCCTGTTTAGCCCCGCCCCACCAATTCTACATCACGAACTACCGGTTTAGAGCCCCACCCAAGCTGATTCTAAAGCAGTATTAACCCCGCACACACCGATTCTACTGCCACTGCCTATTTATCCCCGCCCACCGATTCTACGCCACTGCCTATTTAGCCCCTCCCACCGATTCTACGTCACTGCCTATTTAGCCCCGCACACCGATTCTACATCACTGCCTGTTTTTAGATGCCCCGAAACACCGATTCTACGCCACTGCCTGTTTAGCCCCTCCCACTGATTCGTGCATGTAGTTTAGCCCCGCCCACCAATTCTACATCACTACCGGTTTAGCCCCACCCACTGATTGTAAAGCAGTATTTAGCCCCGCACACCGATTCTACGTCACTTGCCTATTTAGCCCCGCACACCGATTCTAACGCCACTGCCTATTTAGCCCCCGACACCGATTCTTACGCCACCTGCCTGTTTTAGCCCCCTCACACTGATTCGAAAATGCATGTAGTTTAGCCCCGCCCACCAATTCTACATCACTACCGGTTTAGCCCCACCCACTGATTGTAAAGCAGTATTTAGCCCCGCACACCGATTCTACGCCACTGCCCTATTTAGCATACCGCCCACCGATTCTACGTCACTGCCTATTTAGCCCCGCACACCGATTCTACACCACTGCCTGTTTAGCCCCGCATCGACTCTCGTGCCTTTTGCGTTTAAATCTTTATTACAAGCAATCGCACGGTTCTTAATGAACTTTGTTTTTTCTGCTTCCATAAAAGTGCATAGGCCTATATCATGTTGCCTCGTTTATCTAAAGGTGCTCTTTTTCTTGTTTTAAAAATAGCCAAAAACCCATGTGTTGCGTGTGAAAAACAGTAGGCTTATAGACAATTAGTAGTACATTTATTGTGAAATTACTGCATTTCCGTTGTCAATCCATGTTAATTTTACCGCGAGGCAACAATGCGCTGGCATTTTAAAATTCAGCGCATGCAGCACAGCAAAAACAGAATCGGTACGTAAACGATCGCTGGGGGCACTGCTGCAGACGCACCGCTCCTGGAACGCACTGACGGACCACAACCCGCCCTCCGTGAACGCTGGAATCCTAGGAAAAAAATTAATCTAGATTAATTCCAAGATTACAAGTGAGATTAATCTAGATTAAAAAAATTAATGATATGCCCACCACTACTATATATAATTATAATATATAAAAATTGTATACGCAATACTAATATATTATATATATATATATATACTATATATTCTATATATATATATATAATGTATTTTTATGTAAAATCATTTTTTCCTATTTTGTAACTGTCTGTAAATTCATTTCATTTTTAAATCATTTTTAAATTCCTTGTTTTTATATTTGTGATTATTTTACTTTCTTTTATGTAAAGCACTTTGAATTTACACTGTGTATGAAATGTGCTTTATACAGTACATAAACTTGCCTTGCCTAGCCTATTTTGTGATATAATTACAACACTTTGGCCAAAATGTGCAGTCCTAAAAAACAAACACAGCAAAGCAAGGATTTTTTTAAATCACATCTTAAAAGCGTTTCAAGTTTTTTTCTTTCTCTTTGGAGTGTTACAAGCTCTTGGTGAAATAAAGAAGATCTGTAAAGTTGCAAAGACTAACAGTCTCAATATCCAAAGAGATATTCTTTAATCAAAGTTAAGACTCGTCCACGCTAGGGTTGGGAAACCGAGAACCCTGTTCTGAATAAGAAACCGTTTTCTTGAAAAGAACCAGAACCATAAGCAATTTCTATGTTTCAGTTCCAAAAACGGTTCTGGTGTGACACGTGACCAAGCGCTATGAGCAGCCTCCACCGGTGTTCTGACGATTCAGCATTTCCCTAAAGGATGTCACAAACCAAATAACAGAAACGCCGCCCTGCCTCTTTAACTAACCGAGCACATGTTTCTCACGACTTGTAACTGCACTCGCGCCTTTTGATTAACTGTTCACGTGGTTTTGTCCTGACCTGTACATGTACCACACAGCGCGCAGCACCTGCCGTCCACTAAAATTACATTACATTTTGTCCCATTACTGTCATGTCCTATGACATACCGGCTAGTACCGACTTCAACTTGGACCACTAAATAAATAGCCTGCTATTGTTATGTAAGTCTTGAGAGTTAGAATATTTTAGTGACGGGGTCATTTCAAGAGGTGATAAACAAAGTGATAGAAAATATTTATTATTTTCACATGCATTTTAAATGTTTAAAAATGTGGAAAACTCACTCATTGCTCACAACCACCATCTCCTGACTGCATTATTAATTTTGTAAAATAGGGGCTTCTTTATCGAAGTGTGGGTGTATACATGGTTAAAAGTATAACAGTTATATTTATTAATTTAGGAAAATGAACAAGTGTTCTCCTTTTGGCCCAACCAGCTTATTCCTGGAATCTCACATCAATATAAACCATATCAATAAAAATGTTATTGATAGTGTAAAAACACAATCAGCGTTTGAAGCACATTGTGATTGATGGAAGTAGCATTACTCAACATTACTTACTACCTTCCAGCAACACTACATTCAATGAATGGTAAAATAGTAAAAAACACCTAATAGTTTCATTTAAATTGGAATCTGGAACCTGATTTAGACATTTCTCTTAAACCCACCACACAAACCCTAACCCTACCGTATACTGTAATATATGTGGAGTTTTGACAATTGCAAAACCTCCTAATTAAGTTTGACAGTAAGTAATAAACAGTATTGAGCATGATGTAGTTGAGTACTTGTGCATTTTCTTTACCACTAATGTTTAATAGTTGTTTAATGATTTTAATGGAAACTGAATTGGACTCGGCAATGTCTAACGATTCCCAACCTAGTCCACTCCCCTGAAACGGCTCGTTCTAACAAGACCCACATCTCAATCCGTATGTGGGAAGATTTGCATAACCCTCCCAGATGTTCACGCAACAAAGAAGGCGTACCTTTTTATCTCATGTAGGATTGTTGTTGATGCGGCCATGCGTATAGACGCTGGTGGTTTCCACTGTGAAAGCAAAACTGTTTTTGCCTCCAAAAAGAAGACATGACTAGAAATCAGTTATTATCACGTTTTATAAGGGGTTTAATGTTTATCTCTCATGCATCCGGCCTGACAAGGCTTCACAACTATGTTAAGAGGTGTAACACTGTCTCAGCGCTTGTGGGTATTCATGCCACGATTAACAACACACTGGGTAGCTGGCCAATCCAGCAGACCTCGCTTTTCAGAGCGATGATCTTTGTAAAAAATCGACTCGTTTCAGAGAGGCGGGCGTGAGGAGAAACAATAATGTACAGTATGTGGAAAATAATGTGTGTTTTTTTAACCTTAAAACCGCATAAACACATTTCATTACACCAAAATACACAAAATAATGTTCTTTTAGCAGCATCATATGACCCCTTTTAAATCAAGTCAAGTTTCTTATCATAAAAATTGCATTTTGGATTTTTTACCTCAAATCCTGCAGTCCTGCTGTTGGATCATCACAGGAATAATCCTGACACTCATTAAAAAACAAGTCCTTATCAAACAGAGAAGAACTGTTTTCCCAAGCGTTTGCTCCTGTTTTTTCTCGTTTGATCTCAGACTCTGTGTATAATACAGCAGTGTTAGTGCTTCCACATGCGCACTCAAAAACACACACACTGACCTGACTCACTCTCTCTATCATGGTCGACCATCGTTGTTTGCGGGTGGTGGTGGTGGCCATGGTGGTGGTGGTCTCCATGATGGTGGTGGACATGTCTGCGAGGCGGCGTGGTGGAGGTGGTGTGTCCGGTGCTCATGAACGTGAGGGCACGTCTCCCACCAGACGCAGGTTACCCTGCACCTGAACGTTGGGTCACCCTCCGCTGCAAGCTTCCAGCACCTGCACGGCCGTTATAGTACAGCCCCGAGATCTGACCCTGGAAGTTACGGCCCTTCTCACCGCCGCCCACCTTAATGAACGCCTGGCTGTTGAAGATCGTCAGCTGCCGACCTGCAGAGACCGAGAAACACACCCCAGCCATCAGCGTCCGGTCAATGAGGGACACGCTCACAGAGAAACGCCCGCAAACCTCCGGCCCCGATAAACACGCCTGACCAGCTCTGAAACCACAGCCAGAGACTGAATGATATACACGTCTTACTGCATCTTCAGATTACTGCATTGTTTCTTATTAGTGTACGTTGTGTGCTATGATTTGGCTGTTATAATACATTAATTGTGAATAAATAAAAATGGAAAATAAAGAAAACGAAAGAAAAAGAAAAGTAGAAATAAAAAACCAATTGCTAAAAAAAAGGAAAAGAGAAAAAAAAATCATTCAAGTAGAAAAATAATGAAAAACACAAACAAACAAACAAACAAACAAACAAAAACAAACAAACATGTAGAAGAAAAAAAATCTAAAAAACAAATTAATCAAAACAAAAGATAATGAAAAAGAATTACAAATAAACAACCAAATACATAAAATATGAAGAAAAGAAAAATAAGTAAAACGACAAAAACAAATGATTAAAAATAGAAAGAGAAATAATAAAAAGAAAAATAAATAGAAATGGAAAAAATAAAAACAGATATGTTAATCAAAATCAAAACACAAGAACATGAATTAAAAATAAGTAAATAAACAATCTATCCATCTATGTGTGTGTGTTTTATATATCTTATAGTATAGTTTGATATAATTATGTCATATAATGTGGTTTTGTATCATCTCATACTGTCAAATCATAATTAACGCTCAGTGGTCAACCCTTTTGCTATGTGTTACGGCGAGAGTGCGGTTTTGCTGAGGAGGATCAGCATTTCTCCCTCATTCATAAGCCATCCTCATCCTTCATCTCCATGGGAAACGTCACTCGGGGCCAGAATGACCTTTGGAGGGTTTCAGAGACGAGAGATGGCCATAATGGATAAGATGATGAAGATGGGAACAGTTATTATAAAAGCAGAGTGATGATGACTTAAGATGGACAGGAACGCAAAGGAAACGGAGTCTTGTGAGACATGACGGGGTTTAATTCCCTAGAATGCTTTAAAATTAATGTTGCCTCTGATGATGATGATGGATGTGGTTGAGGCAATGAAACGAAATGAGCACATCACCAATGGAGTACGTCACACATCTCCACACCATAATCTTGTGAATGTTGCTGGAACTCATGATCTGAGTACTACATTCATGTGCCTCTCTTATCCTCCTGTGAGCTTATCACATCCCGACCCGCCTCTGTCTGATTCAGCGCCTCCTGGCCGGTCATATAAACGGATCCTGCAGATACGACTAAGAACTCCCCTAAAGAATGCAAACAACAGCAGTGTGAAAGGGAAAAAAAAAATGAATAAAAAGAGAAAGAAAGAATGAACAAACAGAACGACAGTGACTCTGAACATGATCAATCTGTCATCATTTACTCTCCTTCATGTCATTAAACCTGCATGACTTATTAATTTGGTCAAACATAAAACACTGAGACATGTCTCAAAAATCCTTCTTTTATGTTCTTTATATGTTTGCTGCTTTCTCTTCTTTAAGTGAGGACCAGAATGTTCATTTGTGGGTGAACTGAACCTCTGCAACACGAGAGCAGAGCCAGTGCTGTCTCTTCTGTGCAGCAATGAGTTTCTTCTCTCTTATAAAGGCAAAATACACCTACCCACGTAAACGAACGTCTTGGTGAAGGAGCGCGGTTGTGCCCCGGGATTACAGAAGCGAGCGGGTCGTCAGGTGTGTGTCGTGTGGTGTAGTGGTCTCACTGACACCTGACTACTGCTTGATTGTTTCCTCCTGAATGGCGGGGAATATGAGCGGTTGCCGGGGTCAAAGGTTGTTGCTATGGTGGCTTTAACGCATCTTTACATGTGTGTTGTGGTGTGCTGCATTCTGATTCTGTGATGGTCTTCACTCGGCAGCTGTGACACAAACCTGAATCTAACTAACACGGAGAATCTTCAGCCATCACCCCAGTAGATGACGCAACGAGAGGAGTCCCGTTGAGACTCTCCACGTGTTTCTGCAGGAGTCTGATGCTGGAAAAACCCACAAGCTTTTCTCCAAGATCCTGTGTTCGTTCTAATAGAAAAAGCCTTGGGTTCTTCTCTCTGGAGTCATTTTAAAAGGAGAAAGGTGGTTCAACGGAGCCAAGCGCAGGATTTTAGTAGCCGGAGCCGGGGCTGCGTTTCTCGCAGTTAACAACAATGTGTTCGTGGCTCGCATTTCAACACTGAGGACCTTTCTTTCAGTGAAACGAAATAAATGAAATAAACAGACAAACAAGAAATCAAATGCGCTGTGGTTATTGGAATCTCTGACTGAGTCTCAGGCACGCGGCAGCGGACTCCTCTCCTCTACAATCAAAAACTGGGGCTGAAGGAGCAGCATTCGGATACAGGGAAGAGGAAATGATTGGAAAGTAATTGGGGACGTTTAGAGGTGATAACGCCAGCGAGCCATCCCTTCTCTCTTGCCCCTTCGAGGGCGAGGGAGGAGAAAAACCGATTGACATCCCTGAAACGGGCTTCTGGATGGAACTTGAGCTGTTAAACCCTTTTTTTCACTCTTCGGTGAGGCACAATGGGAGGTGCTGCACCATCCTGAATTTATAACTTACTGACACCATCGCCCGGGGTCCAGAATCTGTTACGGATCTAACTCAAAGGGAGAGAAGAGAGAGAGTCACTAGAACAAATTACAATGAAAAGTAGGACAACGGGAAGACTGGAATATTTTGTGATGGACCGGGCATGACAGTCGGGAAGCGTACTTCGGCATCGCAGTGTCCACTCTGATCCAGTCCGCATCAAATCCCATCTACTCCAAATGCTTTGCTATAACTCGCTCGAGCATCATCATCAGCATTTCATTAATGGTTTACAGACATGTCCGTGCCCCCCCCCGCCCCCCCCCCGGATAGCGATGCCTTGGGGTTTTTCGCTTTATCCCCCGGCACCCCGCCTTCGCCTGGTGGGGGGTCCCCAGGGTGCAACCACAAAAAAAAATATAGATATAGCAACGTTCCCCAGTTAAAGTTCAAAGTATATTTAAAGCAACTGCTTTTGTATTACATTTTATTCAAATATATGTTTAAAACAATATGTGAAATATGCACTAATTTGCAGAAATGTCACAGAACAGCCGTAAATCTAAAGTCAGGTTCATATTTCTTGTTCATTTTGTTGACATATTAGAGTTTAAGCTTTTTACTGTGGGGATTTTAGATTTTTCTTTTTATCACTCCATAAATCAGAAAATACTGTTATGAGACAGAAAAAAAAATTGCCATGTTTTTTTATGAATCAAATGTTAAAAACTCATGTAAATGATATATAAACAAACCCCTCAGTAAAAGGCTTCAGAATATAGAGAGGAATAAAACTGCTAAGTTTGGTGTCTGTAAGTTCTGCTGAAGTGGAGATATGGATTGTAATTGAAATATACAGATGCAAATAGATAAAGTGTAATGAAAAACTCTTAAATGTGTAATTTTTCAATAAATTCCACTGAGTTAAAGTTGCCTAAAATTTCAAAACTAAAATAAAAAAATAAAAAGTTTTGCCTGTAGTGGTTTGCCTCAATTGAACATTTTACTGCATGATTATGGGGACTGGCAAAAATTACTAAAAACCTTAATTTCGATCATCACAATAACATCACTGATGGATCATCCTCAATAAGAGCAGGAATTAATGAGTGATCTTGAGTTCATGAGTTCACAGTCCACACTGCACTGGCAGACAAACACATGTTCACACAGTAAATCAACACATCACCGCTTCATCACTGACTTCAGACGTGTAAATGTTAAAGGGACCGTATTCTCTCTGCAAATGCTACAGAACAATGAGCAGAGCGCTTACTCATGAATCACAAACATCGTTTAACCCTCTGAGTTTCATTCAAGAGTTACGTGCGGTTAGTTTGTGTTCTGTTTAGATGGGATCTGCTTTGACTAATTCTTCATCAGATCAGCGTTCATTCAGTTATGTGAGTTTAGAAAACAGGTTTATGACTGAGGGAGGCCGACTTAATCTAATACAAATTAAATCCTGCCCGGCTTAAGAGAAGAAAAGCGCGGCTGACCCCCCCCCCTCCCAGGTTTTAGAAGAAGCGGTTTGGTTGTTCTGCTTAACCTTCACGTGTTTCCCCCTCCTTTAACCCCTTTGAGTTGACAGACTGTCACTCTACTCTGATGTCTTTCGTCCTCCGCATTCCGGCCACCTCAACCTCTGATACAGAAAGGGACAGTTTTAGCCCTTAAGATTTCTACTGACAGCATCCACTACAAAACGAGTACAGACAAACATCAAACCTTCTCTCTGTGCTCATTTTCAGATCAGTACAAACAAAGCAGATTCATTTGCAGTTTCATTCTAACAATATAAATGTGTTTTATATTTCCTCATGAAACTTTATGAACTTTTGCCCACACTGCAGAAAGTGAAGTTCTTCCTCGGGGTTTCTGTCTTGTTTTTCAGCACAAACATCAAAGCATTAAAAAAAAATCCATCCCAGAAAATCACGGATACATATACACCACAGTTACTGAGGATTCTAACATACTCTACCCACAAAAACAAACAAACAGGAACGAACATATAAGAAACTAAACATTACACTTTTCTGAAAAAAACAAAGTCTCATAAAAAACCAAATCAAAAAATTAAAAACAGCAGCGGCAATGGGAGTCAAAAACTCCCCGTTGAATTAATTTATTTGGCAGAGATTTGTTGGGTAATTTTTAGCAGTTTCTGAAAACAGACCTCTGTCCTTTACATCTAAGTAAATTAGCTTGATTGAATGAACCACGAATATTGTCTTCAATGATTCAGGTGATTTCATTAGGTGTTCATGTTCTGATGATTGCATGTTATGTGCTGCTTTAACAGTAGTGAAGAGCAAGAGCACAACATCATTACATTAAAGAGCACAACATCAAACACAAATATCATTTATTGTTCACATTTAGTGATAATACTGGCTGAATTTATAAGCTGAGACTTTGTTTCATGTTAAAAGTAACAAAACAAAGATTATTGGTGCTCATGAAGGTCTGCTCCTGCATCAACTGAAGACAGCAGACTAAAAGATCTCAGCTCATGAAAATCATCCATTATTTTGGCCAAAACTAAGAAATGTTCCTTTTGATTTAAATATGTCTAGAGGGTTTCAGCCTGGAAAGCAAGACAAAAATACAGGAGGAAGAACTTCACTTGCCTAGCAGTAAATAAGACATCATGATAGTTTCAGCAGCATGCTGGAACTTTTAAATAGTTCAGATTACCCACAGGTTATATTTTTTCACGATGTATCAACATTGATTCTGGCATCAAAATCTAACAAAATACCCAGAAAGATCTGTGCAACCAAAGACCAAAGAGAACTACATAACGGCCGGGCTGTACTGGAGTTTCTGCCCTCGCGGGGTGGTGTGGTCCTCAGAGGGAACAGGAAGTTGACTACCTGGGAAACTCATGAGCTAGTTAAGACCTCTTCTGGACCAACTCCAAAGGGGTTAAAGTTGGAACTAATTTAGAATGAGAACGAGAGCTACCAACACGATGAAACAGAGGCACTGAAATCGAGTCCCTTTAACTGTGCAGTTTAAGAACTGTTGTGAATCAGCTAGCAGCTGTGCGCAGCAAGCTGGGAGGCTAAGGACGCCAAGACCGTTCTATGTGTGGGTTATTGGTAAGGTTACTACTCTGAGAAGTGCAGTCCCCATCGCCAGATGACAGGTCTGAAGAGCGAAAGGTCCTATAATTAGTAAGGAGTAGTTCACACATGTAAATGCACACTTGCTTTAGGTGCCAATCATTTAATGAAAAGTAAGTAAGACACTAGAAAAGTTGTTTTTCACTCCTCATTCTAAATCTTACTCCTGCTTTTCGCATGCTCGCCGCCTCCACTACATCCACGGGCCTGCACTTCGGCCCAGAGATGTGTTTAGCGTGGATTAGACAGAGCGTTCATTAGTGGGGTTTGGTGCTGTTTAATTACCTTTGTCGAGTAGCCACTTCGGCCAACTACCTCCTTCAATCGAAAGTAGGTACGGGATTCTTTGTCTAGCAATAGCCAGCCGTTCACTATTAAAGCTCCCTTTGAAGAACAAACAGATTCAACAGGTTACAATCTGAAGGTCAAAGGTTAAAGATTAGAGGTTAGAGAGAATGCCTTTTTAAATCAGATTTAACACCCCTCATGGCTTTAAAACATCGTTTGGAGGTTAGAAAGTCAAGCAAAGCTCTGGTTACCATGTGTTTAAAACATGAGTTAAGCATATTTATAGAGTCATTTTAGAGGTTGAATGTTACTTCTGGATAATTACAAGTGGCATTAAAGATTCTTGGTGAATGTGGCAAAGCAACCATCGTCGTGTCTCATTTAAAATGCATAGGAACATTTCCACATCAGCGTACTGGATCGTCAAACAGTCCCGCTGAACATCAAACAGCGAGACTACAGTTAAGACGTTTTCTGTATGGGGTCAACAAGCACATGTTCTTGATCGCTGTGATTCACAGCATCACATCAAACTGTTTCAACCTTGTAGATACGTTCAGAGCTGTGAAGCTGCAGCGGTAGAGAGAAGGTGAGGACCTTAACATGCATCGAGAGAGGAAACCACAGCGAGAATGTGCCTGCATCAACCACCCCTCGTTCTCTCTCTGAGTGAGAGTTGGCATCGTAGTGAAATCAAACTTGTCAGTTCTTTAATTAGCTGCAGCAATCTTTCCTCTCTCTCTCTTTATGAAGTCACTGCGTAGCAGAGCGACTGCCTCTTAATTGCTCCTTTCAGCTCGAATGCAAATGATCTAATCAAATCGCCCGCCATGCATCCCTTACCCACAATCCTTACAGCACCTCAGCTTACATTAGCCAGAATCAAATAAGCCCTGGATTGTGAATGTAAATACATTGAGCATTTAGGAATGGATCCGTCAGCTGGTTCAAGTCTGAGCATCGGCGCTGGACCAAACGTGTCATATCATTAGTTCATACTGATCACGTGTGTGTGTTACGGGGCCTGACTGCAGCGATCAGATGGTTTGCCTTCAGGGGTGTAAAATGTGTTGTGACAGGATTACTGTACAGAATATTATTCTAGAGCCAATTTGTTAAAAAAAAACTTCAACTCAATTGCAATTTAAACTGTATACGTGGTAGCTTTACTTAGAACAAGACCAAACTTACAGTTTTATTCCTCTCTGTATCTGAGGGGTTGGTTCATACATCATTCACACTGGTTTTATATCTAGCATTTGATTTCTAAAAATCTGCTTTTTTTCTGTCTGTGTGAGTCCTGTTTTCTGATTTATAGTGTTATAAATAGAGAAATCCCTAAATCGCCCCTCTGAAAAAAAAAAATGCCATGCTTATTGGTGCATTTTTAACAACAAAACTGTCAGAAAGCATAATACAGATGTACTGTGATTGATGAAATGGGGGAAAGTATGGTGCAAAGCTATTGATTGGTAAACACTCGTTGTACTCTGTAGTTGTAGGTTCAGATTGTACTTCACTTTCACTCGTCTCTACTCAATATACAGTAACTGGCATGTAAAGGGAGGATTGAGAATTTTCTCCTCCCTACTTTCACTTCTGTCATTTATTTTGACTGGATATAATTGGTTACAACCCCTGGTTTGTGGTTATCTCTGAGATGGGGCGTGAGTCTGGTGATGTAGAAACAGCCTCGCAGCGTTTGTGTGAAACACATCAGACAAGCGTTTTATTCTCCTCGTTTCACAAGAGTCTTATCTTGGAAAGTGAAATTGGCTCCATTTTGTGCGGAGGAAAACGCTTTGCTCTTTATCATGCGGTTGGTCCCCCCCATTTTTTTTTTTGACAATGCAAGCAGCTGGTCTTTGTGTTACTGGAGATACAGGTCTGATTGTGAGGTGATGTGATGAAGGCAGAGATCTCACACAGTGAAACACACACAACCCTCTACTAAACCACCATCAGCCGCTCTGCTGTCACACACACACACACACACACACACACTCCAAACCCTGTGAGCCGCCTTACTTATTAAATAGTAATACTCTTTGAAAGACACACCTGCTCATTAAATACAACAAATTTTCTGTTTACGATTGTTATCTTTTATGGAAAGTAAACAGGCTTATTCTCTCTCTGTTGTGTTGATGTTAGTTTTTCTCACACACATCAGAGAAGATTCCTGGACTGCAGCAGTCAAATTCAAAACCATCTAAATGTAAAACTTTCGGACAAAGATTTAACTTTATTTTTATCTTTGTCATTAATTCGCTTGTGCACTAACTAACAAAATCAATCTGCCCCAGCTCTTGTGTTAACTTAATTTTTAATTTCATTTACTGGCTGCAAACGTGTCACAGGCAGCATCACACCTCATCTAATGAACTCCTTCATGTTCATCTCACTGGCCATCTCATTCCCAACAAAAAGTAATTCCTTAAGAACTTCAAAGGTCTCTCAATTAACAGAAGCGCTCGTGAGAGAATACATGATATAGGCTACAGTAAACGGTGCTGTGTGGTGAACAGAGCGTTAAACCAATCACCATCACCGAACAGCTCTGGCTACAGCAGCATACTGATCAGAGAACATATCAACTACAATAAAAAGAAATTACTTCAAAATAATAATATAGTTTTAAAGTAATTCTAAAATATAATTATAATAAGACAAATAAAGTAAAATAATTACTGAAATATGTAAAAATAATCACACAACACATAAATGGAATGGCATGCCCTGTGAGCAGGCTCTGTGTTCGCACGAATGCTGCGTTCGCGTTCAGGACAGAATTACAGTAATTAGTTAGCTTTGTGCGGTTCAAATGTTACCTACGTTCTAATCCTCAGAAGAGTGAGTGTTTTCATGTCTATGTGCACAGCGGATATCCTAGTGGACGGTTTCTGAGTGTTTAGCAGATATTTCTCACGACTATGTGGTTAAGACATTAACAGAATAAACCACAGCAAACCTCAGTGACCTGCAGCGCTAAACTACAGCCTGTTACTTATGCACAACAACTGGAGCCTCACATATGCCTGATGATTTGATTGGGCCGGGACCATGCCATGGAGAGCGCGGCTGTCTCATATACCCACCCACAATTCCAGCTGTCGGCTCCCTCTGCACTAACTGGTCACATGGATATTTTATCATTTCGTCTCAGTCCCACGCTGCTTGCCTCTGATCGCATCGTGTCCATTATCGCCACACCACACACACAGCACACACACACACACACACACGACACACACCACACACACACACCACGTCTCATTTTTCCCCGTACTTGAGGTGCAAACTGGACTTAAGCAATAAATCTTGTTTTCTGAAATAAAAATAATAAATAATAAAAAGTACATTAAGTGAGTTTGTAAAAAATAAAACGAAAAAAATAAAATAAAAATAATAATAATTATAATTATAATTATAATAATAATCATAATAATAATAATAATAATAATTAATAATATAATAATAATAATAATAATAATATCCTAATTCAAAAGCAAACCAAAATAATTTTCTTAACATTCAGTAAATGTGCTTATTAAAAAAAATAAAATTCTATCTTGATTTTAAGAATTATACTGAAAAGCAAGACAGAAAATAATGTTTTGGCTGTATGGAATGACCTCCCGAGCTCAATTCGAACAGCTGAGTCTTTACTCATTTTCAAAAAACATTCTAAAGAACTCATCCTTTTTTCGCCTGCACTTAACCAAACTAATACTGTACTTTTACCTTTCTCTTTCTTGCTTATCCTATTCACAAAACAAAAATCAAAAAAAAACCGGCTACTTGTTCCTGTACGAGACTAACTGAGAACTTGGTCATATGCAACGTGTATACCGTTTTGTTGGTTCATCGGGTTGCTCTGATGCTTCTACTGTTCGCAGTTGTCAGTCCTTTCAGATAGAAGCTTCTGCTAAATGATTACATTTAAATGTAAATGAGTTTAATGTTGATTACTGAGCCACTGGAACTAATATTTAAAAAACGTAATAAATAAATAATAAAAAAATAAAAAAATAAACAAAACCAACAACAATTAATGATTAAAAATTTAAGAAAAAAGAACAAATGAGAACACTTAAAAAAAAAAACACTGCAATATACACTGCTGTTGTGGGAAACAAACACAAAAAAAAATATTTCACATTCACACTGATTCTAAGCTTTCCGGACAGGTACCTGATTTAACCAGCAACAAGTGACAATAAACACAGCATGTTTGGTGTGACGTCTTGCATCATTACAACAGATGTAAGATGTTGAGTTTAGCACAGAAAACCGTCTTCCTCCTAGAGCGACAGAGAGTCTGTCATGACCATGATCCCTTGTGATCGTTAGTGTGGTGTTGTGTGTTGTGTGTGTGGTGGTCCTCACCTGAAGGGAAGCGCCTCCAAGCACTGGGCAGACGTTATTCCCACCCTGTATGAGTGGCGCGTTCCCGCCGCTGCTCCGTGGTGAATCTGACCACATACTCGACTTCCCGTCACTGACCATCACGCCGCTCTCCTCGTCGATGACGATGTCGTCCCAAGTCCCCACGTAAAGATCACGCCGACCCTCCCGCGCTCCTGACACACACACACACACACACACACAGAGAGACGCGGTCAGTCAAGCGGCCATACTCATCTCACTGACTCATCACTCTCTCACTGCAGAGACATTGCAAAAGGTCAAACTCATTTCTATCAGAAAAAACAACTGAAGTTTCAGCCAGTCCATTCCAAACGGATCCGGACCATTCTGTTTCCCTCATCAATTCACACACATATGAAAACTGATTCAGCTGCTATTGGTCAGTTCAGGTTTTCAGACCAGAGAGACCCCGCCCCGCCCCCATCTCTCTGCCCCTCCCACCAACACGCTTACCAGCTGTAACACCACACTTCATCACATCAGTCTTAGTACTACTCTCTCACACACAAGCACACATGATATAAAACACACACACACACACACACACACACACACACACACTGTTACATATGTGGTTAACCTAACCTCCTCCATAGGCATAATGGGTTTTCTACTGTACAAACTGTATTTTTGGGACACAAGTAGGTAAGTAGGCTAACTGACATGTTTATGTAGTCATAAAGGGATGGACATGGTCCGCATCATTACTCAGGTAGGTGTGTGGCATTAAAACGATGCTCAGTTGGGTACTAAGGACCCAAAGTGTGCCAAGAAAATACCCAAGAAAAATACCCCACACCATTACACCACCAGCAGCCTGAACCATTGAGACAAACCAGGACGGATCCATGCTGTCATCGTTCTTTACGCCAAATTCTGACCCTAACCATCTGAATGTCACAGCAGAAATTGAAGCCTCTGTTCCCTGTTCTTATCTGACAGGAGCGAGCAGCACCGCGTGTTTGGGTCTCTGCTGCTGGTAGCTCGCCATCTGGGCTTCAGGTTTTGATGTGTTGTGCATTCAGAGATGCTCTTCTCTGCATACCTTTGGTGTACGAGTGGTTATCTGTAGTTACTGTTGCCTTTCTATCTATCATTCTAACCAGGGCTGCCCATTCTCCTCTGACCGCTCACTGATATTTTTCTCTTTTGGGACCATTCTCTGTAAACCCCTAGAGACGGTTTTGTGCTTGAAAATCCCAGCAGAGCAGATCAGCAGTTTTTGAAATACTAATACTCAGATGCGCCCGTCTGGTACCAACAACCATTCCAAATTGAAAAGCCCTTAAATCCCCTTTCTTCCCCATTCTGATGCTGGGTTTGAACTTCAGCAAGTCATCTTCACCCACATCTAGATGCCTAAAAATGCATTGATTGCTGCTGCCAGTGATTGGCTGATTAAAATTTGTGTTACCAAGCAATGAACAGATGTACCTAATAAAGTTGCCGGGTGAGTGTATATCTTTTCAGTCCAATAGAAATTACATAAACTTAATTATCACCGGTAAATGTGCCTTAAAAGATGCTTCTTTAAACAAGATTTAAAAAATGGAAGAAAGAGAGTCACTATTATGATGATATCTTGTGGAAGTTAAATTCCTCCACAGATGAGGATCAGCATAGCTAAAGGCCAGAGATCCCATGGAAACCAGACGTGTACCAAGAAGAACTAAAGATAACGTAGAAGATGATCTAAGAGTTCAAGAGGGAGTGTATAGTTTATAGTAAGTCAATAAGTGAGAAGGAGCCAAGTGTATGTAAAGCCTTATAAAACAAGAAGCAAAAATTTTGAATTCAAAACGCTGTTCAACAGGAAGCCCAGTGCAGTTGTTGAAGAACAACAGGAGATATGTGTTATTTCATAGTATGAGTTTTGTGCATTCTTCTTCATGCTGCTGAGTTCTCGCACTAAACATGTGTACAAGTTAGGCAGGAAGAACTGTAAAAAAGAGAGATTACAATTGTGTCACTCTGTGAAAATGACAAGTAGCATGGACCATGAGCTAAGCAGTGCTCCTCGTTGTGAGGGCTGGGCGGGAAGGCGATTAATATTGCGTATTGATTCCTAAGCCATCTGGGGTTGTAACACTAGTTGATATGTGCTTCAAAAGACTATTAGTATCAAATCCAGGATCAACCACTCTTTCCGCGAGCCAAGGCCCAGCTCTTTAAACACAAGGTGCCGCAACCTTCCATGAAGTGATTATAGACCTTGATACACATAGAAAAATCACGGGTATTCAACAAATAATTTTTTGGTATCAACAAGCTCGGATTTTTGTTTACAACGTTTGTAGTAGTTTAAGAAAATTGCTTGAAAATGACGCTTTAACACTTCAGACCAATCAGAACAGAACAGACAGAGAAGATGGAGGAAGTTTGGAGATTGTTTTTGAAGACAGCTGGGTGTCATCGGTGTAACCATGAAAATGTAGATACCAGTGTTACCTAAAATGTTTCCAAGGGGGCAGGTAGATATATTGATAAAGTAATAAAGGGCCCAGAAACTGAACCATGTGGGAAAACACCTGGTAGTAAATATGTGAATGACTTTTAGATTTTTAAACTGACCTAGTTTTTTGAATTCCAATATTAGACTGCAATCTCATAGAATTTTATGGGAAATGTTGTCGAAACGCCGGTGAAGTTGGAAGTTTAGTTCAAAAATAATTAAGATAGATTAAAAGTCCTGAGTCAGCCTTGACAAGAGCGAGTCTCAGTACTATGACAGGAATGAAAAAACCGATTGGAATTTTGTTCATATAGATTACTCACTGAAAGATGATCATGCACCTGAGCCCACAACAATCCTTTTCCAGGATTTAAGATAGAAAACCTGTTTCAAGATAGAAATTATCTAAAATTTTTATTTGGATCGCAATCAGCACCTTTCTTTCTTGAGTACAGGAGTTTTTATAATTGCACTTTCTCAATGCATAGGGAAAAGCTCCAGAAAATAAGAGAATAATGAAATGATATCAGTGATAAAAGGTGAAAGAACTGACAGGCAAACTTTAACTAATATTTGAGCTGGAAGTGGATCTAATTGGCAGGTGGTTGATTTAGACTCTGGAATAACTGAAGTTAATCTCATCTACTGTAGGGGAAGCTGCAAAGTAGAGAGAAGAAGAGTGAAATGGCTGTGTAACACTAAAAACAAGAAGAACTAACTAGATCTGAAACCACCAAAAAGATTGGTGTTGTATAACCATAACAAAGACAGGATAAAAATAAAAAAAAAAAATAGCTCGAAGCGTGACAAAATCGGAGCCTGAAGAAGTCAGTCGCTGTAATTGTAACTGATAACGGATAGATGAGGAAGATTAATCCAGATATCGCTATTGGCCGATAATAGCTTTGGGATGTTTGATCGAGCTGGCGATCTCATAAACCGATCTCAAGCCTGCTGTGAGAGGTTTGGCATGACATGCAGCGACACTGTCTCAATCTCTGTCCAGCGCAGGTAAAACAATTATACCGCTGAAGGTGAAGTACAATTTAGAGCTGCATATTAATGATTAATCATTAAAAGATCGCAAGCTTGATCAAACACCCACCTCAAATCTCATTTCTAAATGACAAACTATTCACAGTTTATTAAACCTTAGAAAAAGTATTACCAGAACACTCAAATCTGTGTTCGTGCTGCTGCTGACACAGAGAGCAGACAGTTAGCATGTTTTGGGTAAGAAACAGCTTCACAAACAGTCTTTTCAACTACACAGAATTATTTCTGTCTTACAGCCATTCATGTTATCACAGAAATACTGGGATGAAAGTTTATAGTTCAGATATAAACATTGATGTGTAGCGATCAAAATCATCTCTTGAAAGTAACTGGCGCTTCAAATAAAGTTTGTGTAAATTGCATTCTTCCACTAGGTGGAGACAATGACTGTTAAAAATGTATCTGTCGTTGAATCATTCAAGAGATTCGTTCAAAAACACTGATTTATCCAGTAATGAAACAAGTGAGTATTTAGTGAGTCACTGAATCATTCATTCGAACCACTTTTTCATAATTTTAATAGTTTAATAATTGGTGTATTAAATATTGTTTTAAATACATTATACATATTAAAAATGTTTAATAATAATTAATTAAAATTATTAAACACTTTAATAATAACTGTGCAACAATTAATATTTTGTTACACATTATTTTGTTTAGTTCAAAATCAGGGGAGAATAGTGATCGCTATTTGACAAAACAAAATCATGATTCTCCAGTTTTATCCAGAATCGTGCAGCTCTAGTACAATTCATATTTCTTCATTAAATAACTTACAAAGTACTTTTTTGCTTTGAAAACTTTCCTTGTAAATCATAATTTCACAAACAGTGTGAAGCGCACCTTTCTTTCCTTCTTAAAATGCACAAACAGTTTCAAATCAGCACATCGTGTCTGCACTATAAGCGAGCTGCACAGCTGACACAGGAATTGTCACTTGCACAGTTGAAACAGTGACACATTGTCACTAAAGTTTAGAATTTGCATTTCTTTTTAAAGGCAGTGTAGGTGATTTGGTTAAAAAACATTTTTTGTCATGCTAGTTTGAAAGTCTCTTCACATTCTAAATAGCACTCATTAGGTTAAATCGGGGGGTGTCAAACTCATTTTCACTGAGGGCCTCTTCAACATTATGGCTGCCATCAAAGGGCCGGTTGTAACTGTGAGACTGTGCAAATGTTACTACTCCTTGACACACTGTTAAATAACTGTCTATTTATTTATTGTTACTTAAAGTTACAAATATTGCATATGCATTGCATAGATATAAAAATAAATGTAATTGCTCTGTGTTGTTTTTAACAGACTGACTCATGATAGACAAGTTATCATCAAACACCAAGTCATTACAAATTACTGACGTTGTCAAAAAACTTTTTTGTTACATTTATGGGTACAACAAAACCCCCCCAATTGGTGAGCTGCTAAGAACGTGTGACAGATATGGCATTTAAAAAAAACAAAAGAGTCGGTCTCATGAAAGTGCATATAGCACGATCTGTTTCTATCTGACCATGCGATTTTGCTCAGAAACTGACTTTAGCGTTGCGTGATACACAATCAGTGCTTGTGTAGTAGAAAACAAAGAAGTGGTGCTCAACCGCACTCCCCCACACAAAAATAAATAAATACAAACTAAAGTACTAAAAAAAGTACTTTTTCATTTTCATAATTTGCAATGAATGTATATAGTGCTACAATGAATAAATTCATTAATAACTGTTTGCAATTCAATTCACATTTATTTGTGTAGCACTTTTCATGATACACTTTTAAGAAGCAGCTTCACGGAAAATGAACATTTGTACATTACATTTAGTAGTTTACAGCACTTTTAATAATAATAATTAAAAAAAAATGGCACAAGTCATTCTGAGATACCAAACAGGAACACAGGGGGACACCAAGAGACCAGTAAACAAGCTACCATCACCTGACTGATCCAGATTTACTAAAACCACTGACTTCTGCGTAATCTTAAAACACCTTCAGCCAGCATCCAGTGTAAAACACTGACAAATAACTTGCAGATTTTTTTAACTGACATCTGTACATGATGAGTACTACTATCTCTGTCATCTCTGATGAAATCAGCCATGTTTTCTCTGCATTAGTGCTGTTATGAACTCACTGTTTGAATGCATGCGCGTTACTGGATCCTTAGACTTCCAGGAGTTTTTGCCATTTGCTCTGTTGATCTGCGATTTTTTAATTTGTTAATTGGAACGGAGAATATTGTGTTTTTCCCTTTCCGTCAGTGGGGCTCTAGCACTGAGGTCCGCACTTATTCCTTTGAGCCGTCCACGCAGTCGTCACCAACGGAAAAACCCCACACCTCTAATATCCTAACCATTGTGTATCGTATGCACACCAGAGTCAATTTCTGGAGGCATGGCTTTCTGAAACCGTATACCTTACCTTTAAGTCTTAGTGTTTAAACCATTCAGCACTCGTGCACTCTAGAGACGGTGCGCTCACGCACACTCAAAGCGCGCACACATAACATTCCCCTCCTGCCTGCGCTGTTGGACGCGGACACTTCTGATGATGTCAACTGTGGACAAGTGTGCAGATCACAGGACGCAAACGGCCGAGGTAAACTTTGGGCTTAAGGCCGCCTCACATACAGCTCATAAAATCAGGCTTGATATGTTGTGTACGCTATTGTGCAACAATCGCCCCATTATAAAAAACAACAAGGCACTGCATGATCAGACATTTAGGTGAGATAATTACATATTTAAAAAAAAAAATAAAATCAAAAAATAAAATATGTCAAAATAAAATGAAAACTATAAAATAAAATAAAATTAATTAAATAAAATCTGATAGACTGCAAGTGCATCACTGTAAATGTGCATTCGTTTTTTTACACAATGAAACGCTGCATCATCTGGATCATGCCAAGATGGATGTTCATACAAACAAATGTTTACTGTCACCGAGAGTGCAACAAACACACTGCAGTGCTGACAGCAAACTGACAGAGCTCTGAACAGAAAATAAATAATGCAAATGCTGGAGGAACTGCTGCCAAAACAACTGACACATTCAACCAGAAACGAGTTCCATTAATGGCTCCAGCAACTCCAGGAAAGCCCACTATCCTCATAAATGTGGCTTTTTTTTTTTTTTTTTTTAAATATAACAGCATGGTTTGGCAGTCAGTTGGAAAGTCAATAAACTACCATACAGTAGTGACCAAAAGTGATGTCCGTCCTAGGAAATTTGACATCTTTAAAACAAAAAAAAGTGCAAGATTTTGTAAGCATATTGCATAGTTGTATAGTCAGTTGTTTTATTTGTGATAATAATGCATTGAAACAGGCCAAATTGTGCAGTCACATGCTGTCAAACAAAGAAACTATGAACACATGTAAAAACAAGAGGACCAATGAAATGTAAATAATGCATGTTGTAGTCAGTGTGTCAATGTTGCCAATTTAGTGATTTTGTCACTAGATTTAATGATTCCTCAACCCTTCAGAGACTTTTTTCAAAAGCCTAGCAACAAAATCAATTTCTTGGACAAACCTACATCCCATGACTCTCCCATGACATCATAAAGGTGAGTCCACTGATCTATATAAATATAACTCTACACTCACCGGCCACTTTATTAGATACACCTATTGAATTGCTTGGTAACACAAATTGCTAATCAGCCAATCACATGACAGCAACTCAATGCATTTAGGCATCTAGATGTGGTGAAGACGACTTGCTGAAGTTCAAACCGGCCATCAGAATGGGGAAGAAAGGGGATTTAAGTGACTTTGAACGTGGAATGGTTGTTGGTACCAGACGGGCTGATCTGAGTATTTCAAAAACTGCTGATCTACTGGGATTTTCACACACAACCATCTCTAGGGTTTACACAGAATGGTCCGAAAAAGAGAAAATATCCAGTGAGCGGCAGCTGTGTGGACGAAAATGCCTTGATGATGTCAGAGGTCAGAGGAGAATGGACAGACTGGTTAGAGATGATAGAAAGGCAACAGTAACTCAGATAACCACTCGTTACAACCCAGGTATGCAGAAGAGCATCTCTGAACACACAACACGTCGAACCCTGAAGCAGATGGGCTCCAGCAGTTTTATCAACTCCATATTTTCATATAACTCCAATATCCAACACCCTTAAATAAAAAACGACCCTATACCCCTCTTTGCTGCCATCTTGTTACTCCTAACTAGGTTAGGAGACCTCTCCAGCGCTCTTAAATAATTTACGAGCCGAGACCTAGTTTTAACACTCAGGAACCTTTATGAATCGCTCGTATTCTTAAGTCTAGGAATAAGCTTAAAATTACATAATTCTTAGAATTTTGACACACTTAGGACTAAAATTTTACTCTGCGTGGCTTTATACATAAGGCCCCATCTAACGCTGCTTAAATGCCACTACTTTCTTCAACATCTGTGTGTATGTACAGTATGTTCATGAGTGTGTGTGCACATGTGTGCGTGTGAGTTTATGAGTGTGAGTATGTGTGAGCATGAGTGAGAGTGTGTGATGAGCACCAGAGACAGATCCCCTGTAAAGACCTTGTCTCAGACGACCACCGGGACAAGACCACAGGAAACAGATGAGTCCTTCTGCACAATCTGACTTTGCTGCAGCCTGGAATTGAACTGCTGGTTTCGTCTGGTCAGAGGAGAACTGGCCCCCCGACTGAGCCTGGTTTCTCCCAAGGGTTTTTCTCCATTCTGTCACCGATGGAGTTTTGGTTCCTCTGGCTTGCTTAGTTGGGGACACTTCATTTGAGGTGAATGATGACATCACTGAATTCAATGATGAACTGCCTTTAACTGAAAAATGCATGTTTACTATTGTAATTTTGCATTATTGACACACTATTTTCCAAATTAAGTCAATTTTCCAAATGACTGACTGACTGAGTGTGTGTGTGTGTGTGTGTGTGTGTGTGTGTTCATGTGACTGTGAGAGGAAACAGGAAGTGGATGTTAGTGATTCATGTGTGTGTGTGTGTGTGTGTGTGTCTGTGAGTGAGTGTGTGTGTGTGTGTGTGTGTGTGTGTGTGTGTGAGTGTGTGAGTGTGTGTGAGTGAGTGAGAGAGTGTGTGTGTGTGTGTGTGTGTGTAAGTGTGTGAGTGAGTGAGTGTGTGTGTGTGTGTGAGTGTGACTGTGAGAGGAAACAGGAAGTGGATGTTAGTGATTCATGTGTGTGTGGGTGTGTGTGTGTGTGTGTGTGTGTGTGAGTGAGTGTGTGTGTGTGACTGTGAGAGGAAACAGGAAGTGGATGTGAGTGATTCATGTGTGTGTGGGTGTGAATCAATGGAGGCTCTTCCCTGAAGCACTGAGCGTTGCATTCACGTTACGTCATGCCGTTCTTTGATGAAACTCATTTATTTATATGACAAACATGAATTCATACACAGCAAACACACCAGCAGCCAGATATACTTGTGTGATGAATGCACGTCCATGAACACGCTCCTAACGAGCTTCTCTCGGCTGCTTCGGCAGTAGCGGTTTTTGTCACGGGCGAAGTGGGCAGCTGCCCGGGGGGGCATTTTTTCATGATACATGGGGGGCGACACGAACAGTTAAAAAAATAACATTAATAATCCTCTGCGCCACCGACACGAAGCGGTTTTCTGTTATCTATCATTTCACTGTGTGGGGAACTGGCGCCCCTGCTTGCTGAGAAGGAGCCGTGCACAGAAGCTGTGGGAGAAGGGGAGCGGGGGACAGTTCACCTCTGGGTCTCTCCCAAACAGAAACGGACAAGGTCCACTGTATAGAGCAATACTCTAATGGAATTAGTGGGCTAAAGTCAGTCACACCTCGACTTTCTTCCAAATAACGGACATTTCATAGATAATATTATAAATACAGGCCTATAGTTCCTGCACATTTTTGTTTTCCTGAATTGTGTGAAATGGCTAATAAAAATATGTAATACAAAATGATTATGTGGTCATTATGTGATCATTATGTGCAGTGGTTTAGTCTTGACTTCTGGTCGTGAGTGACAGTGTTGGGGGGGTGAGAAATCTGTTGATTGTCCAGTGACAACTAAACACAGAGATGGACAGGAAAAGGTCAAAGCCATCAGGTGCCCAATTTAGAAAAAAAAAAAGAAAAGAAGAAGAGGAGAAACGAGCAAAAGATAAAGTATGATTATTACGGTATCATGTCATGAATGAAGGGCTGATGTTAACTGGTGGGTATAACTCTTAAGTTTGTCAGCCTTTTTGCTATTATGGTTGCTATGCTCAACAAACATGAGATCTAATTTCACCAAAATATTGTGCTTCACAACAAAACTGTTACAAGTTCAGCTATTATTTCTTTCCATCAGTTGGGTTAACGTTAGTGCAATTCAGTTGAATGTAATTCAATGTAGAACCGCCACTGTGCTTCGGTTAAAACAAGAGATCCTTCCAGCAGAAACACTCACCTGGAAATGAAACGCATCAGATATTCAGAGCAGATTTCAGAGGACGCATCTGATTATAAACATGAAAAACATCTGACAATACATACAAAATACACATACTATTTATAATTGATATTATTATATATTGAAGTGCAGTTTGTCTCGTTGTATTGGCAGATGTTCACTGAAAGTCAAAACATCTTCTTCCTGAATATTTTTGTCTTGTTTTCCATTACAAATAAAATAATATGTCTTGTTTTCTGAGAAATTGGTCCAAATGAAGTGATAAGAAAAGTAAACCTAATTCAGAAGGAAAACAGTAGTTTTTTATTTTTTTGATATCTTATGAAATATGGTCACACTTTAGTTTAGGGATCAATTCACAGTATTAGCTAACTATTA